>NC_087221.1:28313421-28330921 GCF_015104395.2 Macrobrachium nipponense
TTACGCATTTCAAGCACTTCGAATTGAATACTACAACAACGTAATTCATAGCAATATGCGTAGACGTCACTAGACCCTGATAATATCTGAAATGGCGAGAGAAATATTACCGTGTTGGTAAAACACACTACATTCAAAATATGGACACAGAAATCCCAGTAATGGTCGACAAATGACTCGTTGTTTGGTTGGTTATGTCATCAGGGGCGTTTGTCCAGTTGTGTAATAGGGAGATGGGGCCGTGGTGTGGACCTTCGGACTCTACCTCCCATGCGGAAACAATATATATATATATATATATATATATATATATATATATATATATATATATATATGATCATTAATTTATTCATATTTTAACAATTCTGAGTCATTTTCAGTTTCAATCGAACGTATCCACCATTTTCACACATCTAATGTTTAAATTTATCTTTCACTTGTATAATTATCTTCTTTCTTAAGGACGTAGTACCTCTTTTTATTCAACTTATGTTTATTCAGTAATGCATCATCTATCTTTTTTTATTCTCTGTCTTCATTTCGTATCTCTTTGTACTTTCATCAAAATTTTTCTCCCGTTTCTTTCCAAGAAATAATCCACAGACTTGGGCGACTAATCTACTCTCTTAGTTTATTCCGCCGACTCATACCAAGCTGGTTGTAAAGGAGCCTGCGGAAGGAATTACAAACTGTCCCATGACTTCTCGTGTTCGGAACAGTTTCCCCCAAAACAGAGTCCCATGTTTTAAACGTTAATTCGGAACCGGCCTTTTTTTTACAGAGAACTTTCGACAGTAATGCCAAGATCTCGAGCACGGTGTGTAAGCATCCTCCTCCCTCCGCCCCAACTTCTCTCCAACGTCACCTAACCCCTCCTCCTCCTCCGCCCGCCAACCCCACCGCAGTTAATATCTCGCTACATTTCAGATCATTAATTTGTTTTAACCTCAACTTTCAGGAATAAGCGCCGGAATGCTAATATGCCCAGAAATAATTGGATTCGGATGTATTTTGCGGTTGTTGCTTGGTATGTGAAAATTTGTGGCTTTATCGTGAATCTTCTGAATTAATATATATATAAATATATATATATATATATATATATATATATATATCTATATATATGCATGTATGTATATATATATATATATATATATATATATATATATATATATATATATATATATATAATATATATATATATATATATATATATATATATATATATATATATATTATATATATATATATAATATATATATATATATATATATATATATATATATGACAGAGACAGAGACAGAGAGAGAAAATCATCAATCTGATTGGTATCTTACAAAGGAACCATATCTTGAACATTGACTTAAGACTTTTGGCAAAAACCTCTTCCTAAAATTCAATATCCACTACCTTGCAACAAACCTTGGGAGTCTGAATTGTGCCCAGAGTAGCCATGGAGCGAGCCAGAAAATAACTAATGCTTTGTTCTGTCCATAAACAAATGATTTTCTCCTATCAGCTATTACGCTAACAGCTTATACAATCAATCAGATTTCCATCAATACTATGAAAGATGAATAAGGATCTTGTATTCTGAAATATGCAATTTCTTTAACGCATTCAGAGAAAGAGTGAAAATCTATTTGGTTTAACCTGCATGATCCTGAGCACTACCAGTTATTAATTTCCTGCTCCATTTTCAATGAACTCGTATTACAAACCGCATTCACAATTTTCACACAAATGAAACGCTAAATTCCACATAAACGTTATTTTTTCGTTATGGGAAAAGGTAAGCAATATTCCGGTGCCCATTGATGTGCTGCTTTGTGAATATCAATTAGAAAAAAGATAAATATTTAATGAAAGTTCCATATGCATGAGGCCTTTGGCTAAATAGTTAATTAATGCATTACTTTTGATAAAGTGTCACGTTATTTGCAACAAATTACAGAAAAATTGCCAAATTTAAAATGATCTCATTTTATATGTTAGCCACATAGATTGAGTCTGCATTTATGAACTGAATGGTATCTACTACTATTATCATTTATTATCAGAATACCCAAACCGTCAAAAAGAATATATTATAAGACAGGACTGAGACGACAAGTCTTGGTTCTAGGGACGTTATGTACCGTCTTACAGCATTTTGCATACTGACTGAGGCCAGTGGAGATATAAGCTAATCTCGGGCTGAACGACCGCAATTCTAACTTTGTCATTAGAAACTACTGTTGTTCCACATTATTATTATTATTATTATTATTATTATTATTATTATTATTATTATTATTATTATTATTATTATTACTATCATTATTATTTGTGTAGGCTGGAAACAGAACTTCTTTCAAATATGTTTGATTAAAAATATGATAATAATAATTATTTGTATCAAATATTATTATTATTATTATTATTATTATTATTATTATTATTATTATTATTATTATTATTATTATTATTATTATTATTATTATTATTATTATTATTTACCAAAGGTCGACGAACATTCGCGTCCAATTTGGCAATAAGAGAAAATAACCCACTGGGTGAAATTTTGTGTTTTTAGGCTCTTTTCATATATACCTATTTACAAATTTACAAATTTTAAAGACCTGCTCTTGGTTAAAAATAACTTTTATTAAGATTTACCGTAAGCCATTTTTCACATTATGTGTCTTAGTGATGAGACCCTTCATAATCATTTTACAAGGACAGTCTGAAGAAGATAGCAACGGCTTTCGAGAGTTATGAGTTATACCTACAAAAATGTGTGTACGCAAGAATAGAAACACCAACTTTCAACTTATGAGGTTTTCTCCTATTACTAATATCAGATCCAAGACTTTTTTTTAAGAACTTACTAAATCCTTCTATTTACAGTTCACGTTATCACATACTGAAATGGACAACACCAAAAGGGAAATAACGTAGCTGACGGTGTATCTACAGTATATATTTAAATTCTAACATACTACGTAACCTAATGATATAGTGGTTGTAACTCAACCTTGATCTTGCGTATCGAAGATTTCTCTTGGCTCCGTCAGTTTATTGACGAAAGTTGAAGATTTATATTGTGTGATTAAAGTCGTTAAAAATATTAAAAATCAACCACAGACACACATATACATACCCTATATTGGTTTCTCTCTCTCTCTCTCTCTCTCTGTCTTTACATATATATATATATATATATATATATATATATATATATATATATATATATATATATATATATATATATATATATATATATATATATATATATATATATATATATATATATATACACACACACACATATATATATATATATATATATATATATATATGTATAAAAATTCCCCTTCGGTACATATATGAAAATATATCATTTGGGAGGTAAAGTGAATTTAGATATTAAAGGACATTTGTAGCTTGAATTGATATATAAATGGATCACGGTTCGATGTGATAATTATTCATAAAAAGGCTACGTGCTGTCAAACGCTCGAATTGGCCAACATGGTAGACGGGGTTCCATATCGATTCTAATTACGAAAGCATCCAGATCGAGGATGATTTGTAAGGTCAGAATCGATATGAACTTATAGCGTCTCTGTTGGCTGATTGGATAGCGTCACTGACTGTCCTGATTTCGTCCCGTCCACTTGGACGGTGGTTCGATCCCATGGGGGGACGAAATTATTATCAATTAAAAAAATTCCCCTTCGGTACATATATGAAAATATATCATTTGGGAGGTAAAGTGAATTTAGATATTAAAGGACATTTGTAGCTTGAATTGATATATAAATGGATCACGGTTCGATGTGATAATTATTCATATATGTATACATATATATATATATATATGTATCTATATATATATATATATATATTTATATATATATATGTGTGTGTGTGTGTGTGTGTGTGTGTGTGTGTAGAGAGAGAGAGAGAGGAGAGAGACGAGAGAGAGAGAGAGAGAGACTTTGGATGCACGTAATCCTCCTTTAATAACAGGTGGGAATGTTCGCCAAAGATTACAAAGAGAGGCAACTCCATTCTCATATTCTGCCTTCGACATTTTTCCACTTCTACCCTCCTTGGTTTTAACCGACGCAGATTCTACATTTCCCGCACACTGAACCAGATTCGGCTAAATCCGCTTTTCAGTGGAAGGGAGCCCATAGAAAGAGAGATGCTGCACTCTTCCCTTCGAGAGTCTTCGCCACGACTGAGAAGGAATTCTGTCAAAAGAATTGGAATCTTCTTGGGGAAAAGGTACCCTTCCCGAAATACGGGAAAAGAATGGGAAGGTTTTGCTCTCTATATATTATTATTATTATTTTTATCATTCATGTGATATAAATGAATTCACCGTGTGACATTCTTGGATTTCTTCGTGACCCATTGCCTACAAATCAGGTTAATTTAAAGATTATCTAACAAATAGCCATTCCCTCTGAGGGGGTTTCTGTCTTCAAATTAGTCCAGTGCATTTAATTCATATCTGAAATATTCTTATTCTGAGGGCTTTTTGGATCTTCCTGTGACCCATTGCATTAAAGAAAAATCAAAACGTATACGAGATACTTTCACTTTGTTGGCTTTTCAACACTCATTGTGAACCTTTGCACTGAAGGTCTTGTTAGACTTCAATGTTAAACCGCAGGTTTTTAAGCATTTACTTTTAGGTGTAGATAGATAGCTCTACTTTTAAGTTTGCAATTTTTCGTGATAGTTGTTAAAATAAAAAGCAAAAAAAAGGCTCTACGATAACTAACGACGTCCGGTGTTCCTCAAGAAATAGCTTTCGATGCATTCTTACAAATTTATATACGATGATAATGTTTAAAGTATTAAGATTCATCAGGATTTACTTTGGTAATATGAAATCATAACTTGAGAAACACTTTCAACTACTTTAAAACTCTGATATGTCACATTCTATTTTTCTTGCTATGTTAAAGATTTGAAGATTTCCCAACAGCACCAATAATCATTAATACCAATTCCTAACACAGTGAAGAGTGGCATTAAACAGGTTTACCAGCGTTAATAAGCTTTCCATGTTCAACGGGTGTTGAGCAAATACATTTTTGCATAATTATGAAGTGTACATCAGGCAAAACAGACATACAGGCAGAGATACACACAGGCATAACGAAATGAATCCCTATTTCATAATCAAATCGTATTTAGCTATTAGCATCTCAAAGCACTTGAGACGTTCCTCTAATTAGACGATGATTGGCTCTCCAAAATCTTTCAGAAATAATGAATTGATCATTTTTGTTCATTACAATTCGGAGTCTTAAAAGGTTTATTCTCAACAATTTGAAAATGAACGTCATGCTTGTCTCTTACACTCCAAAAATAATTTACCTAAGCATACTAAGCAATGTTCAAGTATTTTTATTTAGCACTTTTTATATAAGAGTATACCTACGAGATGTTCATTTCATTCATTTATGCTGCATTGAAAGAACGGACCTATAAAATGACAGTTAAGGGACCTAATACAACACCATCTTGAATTGACAAGGCCTGTGCGACCACTCAAAACACAGCGATGAGTCATCACCAGTCGTCCTATCCTGGCCACGAGTTACCATTCCCAGTTCTGTATTTTTGGTGTTATTTATTACTTTTTTTCTAGAGTACCTAATTGCTATGTTAGATAATTATATTTCACAGTCTTTAACAACATTATAATCCTCTAAACTTGGTTAATATGATTAAATATGCTGCATAATGGTGGAAAATCAGCGCAGAAGTTATGATGAGAAACAACAGTTTATTAACACAAATGATTGTAAAATACATTAACAGTCATTGCTGATGACTTTAAATGAAAACTCAGTTCTTGCAACTTTCATATTTTGTAAACTGTTCAACCATTTGCTTTTAATTTGCATACAATTTTACATCAGAGGCATTAAATCCATCGAGTCTAGAAAGGCAAAACATCAGCCTTGCCCTACAAATTTTCAATGAATATGCCATAGAAGCACTTTTGACAACGGGAAAAGAACACAGTTTGCCAAATTCTGAAGATGTAGCTAATTATATTAAAGTCATTTATCTCTGGTGGACCATAATGAATGTAAACCATCCTCATAAAGGTACTCGGCTTCACAATAAATATGCTACTCCACTAACATATAATATAAATGACGAGAAGTATATTTTCCTACAGAAATTCCATTTCTGGTAAGATCTCTAGTTTAACATTACTAAAACTGGTGGAAAGCTGAGTAGGGAAACATTCACTGCCTTAAAACACACATGTCCAATGATAGAAATAACAAAATACTGTGTAGAAAAATTAAAAGTGAAATATGTCTTACCAGGAAAATTTCAAACCGATCAACTTGAAAATAGATTTGGTAAATATCGTCGACTTGCTGGCAGCAATTACAACATTTCCTTACGACAAGTGTTCGAGTGTGAAAAAAACCTGAGGTTAATGTCTGTTCTCAGAATAACTTTTAATAACAAAAACATCCAACTGAAGATCTTCGAAGAAATGAACTGGGAGTGCATGAATAATCAGGAGTCCGGAATTAACGATGTTTTTTATATTGAAGTCGGTCAAGATGATATTGATAAGTGTATGGATCTTTTCCCTGTTATAACATACCTTGCTGGCTATTGTGAGTATGCTGTTGTGAAAAAATTCAAGTGTAGCTCCTGTAAAGACTTACTTACTTGCCAAGAAACAAAAGATAGCTTACCAGACAATAAAAGTTACATTCAGGGTATAAGCAGAGCAAGGCTTCTTTATCCGCATGAATCTGTAGTAAACTCAATTCTGTTTAACTATATAACCATTGATAAACTGTCACAGTGTCCTGATTTGATCAAATCAATGTATCAAAGGAATTTGGCCACGGACATTTCACTCACTGTCTCTTCTGATAATGATGCTTTCTTACCTCTAAATGATTGTGATACTGGGCAAAGCATAGAAAAAATTCAAAAAATGATGATATTTGCTTCCTCCAATGCCCTGTTAAACAATTATTGTAAGAAAAGTAATGAAAACACTCAAAATTGCAAAAATTTAACAAAAAAGAGAAAGCTGAATACACTGAAGAAATAAGATTCTGAAGAACAATTGCTGTAAATCATAGTGAATATTTATTTTGTATGAAGCTCTTATACCTTTTCCTAAAGAGAAAGGCATCTTTTGTTACCATTTATGTGCTCTTGTCCTCCTTCTAAGTATAAAAATGTATTATATACTCATTTCTGTGAATAAACGTTTTTGTTCTCATTACTGTTTCTGCACTGATTTCCCTTTATATTTAATGATATTAACCAGGTCCAGAGAATACTGATGATGCAAAAGACTGTAAAGCATAATTAACTTACACAAAAATTATTCAGTCTGCAAATAACTGATAAATGCCACCAAAAATACAAAGTTTTGAATGGAAACGCATGGTAGACTCGGACGTCTGGTGATGACTCATGCTTGGTTCTCTCAGGCCTTCTCAATTCAAGATGGCGTTGCCTAATACAGCATAATCTGTAGAGAAAACGGAAACTGGAGATTAGATTCAATTGGAGAGGAGGGTACTAAGGAGTACGTCTTACCCTAAAGGAAAGAAGATAATTATGTGAGCCAAAATACCCATAGTGGCAAATCCCTGTTTAACCTTTGACCTCTGTACATGACATACATGACTTTCATATCCGCGATGTCTTCGTGAAAGGGAATGGATGCTGTGTACGATATCTCAATCCTCTATATTTAAAATGTTATAGCTACGGTTAACACCACTTTAACCTTATATATATATATATATATATATATATATATATATATATATATATATATATATATATATATAATACGAAACGTGATGCTATATATATATATATATATATATATATATATATATATATATATATGTATATATATATGTGAAGAAACAACGAAACACATCGCAAATAAAATGTGGTGTCTCTTAACCTACGCTCTTCTTTTCCTACTGAGATTGAGATTTCCAAAACATGTCTACTTTCACGGTAATCCGAAGAAGATATGATGCCCAGACAACCAGAGACGTACGGAAATTTGAAAGGCTGGCAAAGGAAGTCAAAGGCTTCATTGGACGTGGACTTTCTGAAAAGATGATTCTCGCAGAATATTATGCCGAAATTTCTAAAATTTAAAGTGTATAGAATGAACCTCATCCAATCGCCCGCTTATGAGGATTGCCAACACACTCTTTTATTGCAAGAAATCGACCACAAACGGAGACTGTCTGCCCGACTGAAGCAGGACATCGCCGCCATTGAGGATAGGGTCAGGAATGCTCTTAGCAACCTTGATTTTACTCATGTGAAAAATGTTATTCAAAACTCCCTCCTGAGGTATAATGAACAGGTAACAAGTGTTCACAGAAGGAAGTTTGTCAACTGGGGAGGATCATTCGACCTAAACCGTAACAACGAGGACAAGTGCATTCACAATTACTCCAGCTATGTACTCAGCAGCAGAGGAAAGTTTCTGTTATCACTAGGAATGAACTTCTACCTCCCATTGTTCAGGTACCCCAAGAAGTCCATATTGTTGTGCTTCGAACACTTACTCTACCGACTAAGGCAACAACCCATCTATAAAAGAGAATTTAGGGAGTGCGTGAATAATGTAAAAAGCATTATCACTAAAATTCCTGAGTTTTTTCGTTATTCGTTTAACACCATGTCCACTAAGGATATGGCTATACTTAAGAAATTGAAAATGAATAAAAACATTGTAATATCTAGGCCCGATAAGGGTAACGGCATTGTCATATTAAACGGAGCCGATTATGTTGAAAAGATGGAAGCTGTTCTGACAATTCAAAATTTATGAAGTGTCCTCAAGAAGATATATATAAAACAAACTTGAATACAGAAGACAAGATCAATTACCAATAAAAATGCTCAGAAAGAATGGTTCGATTAGTGAAGGAGAATATGACAAGTTGTTTGTAAGTGGGAGTTCACCATCAATATTGTACGGACTACCAAAAGTTCATAAAAGTGGAATACCATTGAGACCCATTCTGTCTGCCTTTAAAGCACCATCCTACAAACTAGGGAAATTTCTAATAAGTTTTCTACAGCCATTGACAGAAAATCAGTATACCTTAAAAAAACACGTATGAGTTCAAGGACACCATCAATTCTTATGAAATAGCCGAAGGTGCGGTGCTAGCAAGCTTTGACATCACCTCCCTTTTCACAAACGTTCCTATCAAGGAAACGATTGATATAGTTTTAAACTCTATTTACAATAACATTGAACAAGTGAAAAATATTTCAAGAAATGCTTTTAAAACGCTTTTTAACTTATGCATAAACGATAACCACTTTTTATTCAATAATTTGCACTACAAATAATTTGAGGGTTTCGCCATGGGATCTCCACTTTCAGCCCCAATGGCCAACATATTTCTTTATTTTCATGAAAAACGATGGCTTGATGATTGTCCCCTAGAGTTTAAACCAATTGTTTATCGCAGGTATGTTGACGACACATTTTTGGTTTTCAGACATTTAAGTCACGTACAGCGGTTCCATGATTACTTAAATAGTAAACACCCATGTATTCAGTTTACCGTGGAACATGAAGAAAATAACATTCTTAACTTTTTAGATGTAAGCATTACAAAAACTACCGCAAACAATAAGTCGCTCTTAAGTTTTAGCATTTTTAGAAAGTCTACTTTTATCGGTCTTGGAATTAATTTCAAAAGTGCTGCTTTCATTAACTTCAAAATAAATAACATTAAGACTTTAATGCATAGAGCATATTCTCTCTGCAGCTCCTGGCAGGCATTTGACTCAGAAATAAAGTTTCTGTTAAACTATTTCAAAATTAATGGCTATCCCAATAGCATAATATGTAAAGAAATAAAAAAGTTCCAAAATATTTCTCTTAATATAAATAGCAAAATAGATATACCAAGGGTTGATAAACTAACTATGTATTTTAAATTTCCATATATAAGTGATCCTTGTTCTAAATACGTTACAAGAGAACTAAGAAATATGTTTAAGTATAGCTTTCCCCACATTAACCCCAAGTTAATATTTAACACCAACCATACTATCCAAGCGTTGTTAAACCATAAAGTTAAACTACTTTCAGACCTTTTGTCTGGCATCACCTATATTTACAAGTGTGACGCCTGTAGCGCCACCTATATTGGCCAGTCAAAACGGTCGGTCCGGACAAGATCTTCCGAACATTATGGCATTTCTCCTCGTTCTGGTTGCTTGCTGGCCAAGCCAACCAGATCACCGATTTTACAGCACATTGAGGAATGTAATACAGGTAGAAGATTGGAAAATTTTAGTAAGCTTGGTACTTTTAGAGAAGAGTCATTATATATATATATATATATATATATATATATATATATATATATATATATATCTATATATATATATGAGTTGAACACCCATTACCCTCAGTTGGTAATATGGAGCCTTGAAGGGTTTGGCTTTAAAGCTGCTACAATTATGGTCTTTTAAAACAGTTCAACTTGAGCTGACGGAGGAACATACGAAGGAAATAGGTAGCTGAGAGGATACCCTAAATTCGGAGTAAACAACGAATCCGCTGCTCGGAAGAAAATGGACTAAAGAATTCAAAGAAACCAAGAGGGAGGGGAACGATATATAGAAAGAGAAACTGACGGTACAGAGCAATACGAACACTGGAAATCTTCCCACAACAAATAAGGGAACTGATTACTTGTTAGAGGATACCCGGCCGCCTGAGAGCAGGATCCCTTTCCTTTTTCCCTCAAAGATGGCGGTCTTTCTTATTATTTTGGGAAGGTGAAGTAACCAAACCACGTTTAGGGGGACTGCGATACAATAAAACGTTTAATCATCCAAGGATTGTAAATTGTCACATGATAAAACTAATGTATAAAAAGAGTTAATTAACTTTTTGTACAAAAATAATAATAATATATATATATATATATATATATATATATATATATATATATATATATATTGTAATACGATAAAAATAAGTATATAAAGTCGTTAATTAACTGTTGCTACAAAGTATATGACTATATCATTTTACATTTTCAGCTTTATTTTTTATTCTATATCATTTATCTTCTCACTAAATATCTTCTATTTAGTAACACCCAGAATATTTCGATTCTTTCTCGCAAATTATTTCGTTATCAAACTGATTTCCAATTCTGATTTCCAATTCTGTATCCTACTTAAGAAAGTGTAAAAACGCATTTATCTACTCGCATATCAATCTGAGTTTACGTTGTTACTTACAGAATAGGCGTTCCATGTCTTTTACGCGCCGCGCCATACGGAATGGACCATTGTTGTATAGCTTCCTGTCACAGAGGTATACAGCGTCTGCGTGGGTTACATCATGAACAAGACTCAAAAATGTCTTTGTACTGTCGTAATGTCTCGGAAGCAACCTCCCTCCTCTTCTTCCCTTTCATCTCGAGAAAAGGGAGGTGAAGACTTTCTGAGAAAAGATTTTATCGGGTACAGGCCTCTAGGTTTAGCAGATGTTGACGGAGACGCCATACCACCCCACCCCCCCCCCACCCCCCCCCCGCCCTCCCACCCTTTATTTTGTTTACATACAAATCTAAAGTAATGAAAACTTTCCAATTTTGGTTTTCTGTCAAAGAAAACTGTTGAGTGACTTGTCTGTCCTTCCGCACTTTTTTTCTGTCCGCCCTCAGATCTTAAAAACTACTGAGGCTAGAGGGCTGCAAATTGATATGTCGATCATCCACCCTCCAGACATCAAACATGACAAATTGCAACCCTTTAGCCTCAGTAGTTTTTATCTTATGTAAGGTTATGGTTAACCATAATCGTGCGTCTGGCTTCGATATAGGACAGCCCACCATCAGCACTGGCTAAAGTTTCATGGGTCACGGCTCATACTGCATTATACCGAGACCACCGAAGGTTACATCTATTTCCGATGGCCTTGGTTATACGCTGTACAGAAAATTTGATTGCGCTGAAGAAACTTCTGCGTATTTTTTACTTCTATTAGCTTGTATACAATTTTAAATAGTAATGAAAAGTTTTCATTTTTATTCTTGCTGCAGGAATTCACTTCTGCCCAAATATTCTTTGAGTGGTAATAAAGATCTATGCCACCTTTTGAAAACTACTTATGCCTTTTAAGATGTGCAATGACGTGACTAATATTTTTACATACAAAAAAAAAAAAAAGACAAGAAAATAAATTAAATCATGAGTTGTATGTTTACTAAGTGTATCTTTCACTCTGAAATGAAATGAACGAACTACATTTTTCAGTAATTGGCCTCCTATTAAATATTAGGGAAAAAATAATTTTTCCCCGACTTACGCAAAAATTTTAATAAATTGGTGTGTATTAAAGAGGTGGGGAAGGGGGCTTTGTCCTACGAGTAATGACATGCGCAAATTGTAATTAATTCTAAATAGTTTACACGATGCGCATAAGCTTAAACTCTGCCGTGCTAAATACGAAAATATCATTTACATTAAAAAAAAAAAAAAAAGCTTCTACTGAATAAAATATCATTTTGATAAAAAGGTAAAAATATATATCAAACAATACAAAGATATTAAACAAATACTGCTAAAACAAGAATGAGAAAAATATAAACGTCACACGCAGCGTAACCCAATATCATCCCTACTGTCCTTTAGCATGAACTCCCTAATTGAATACGAAACTTGTCTTAAAAAAAAAAAAAAAAAAAAAAAATCACAAGATATTGTTCTTTAAACTGAGTAGCATAAAAAAAAATCCCTTAGAAGGGTCTCGCTTTTATAATCTGGGCCGGTATCTTGAAAGGTCAGAGGACAAGGATTCCCAGTATCCCAGACGCGACTGAAGGCAGCCTCATATAGAGATTTACTTAAGATATGCTTTCAATACACATGATGCAAAATGTTGCACTTTGCAAACAAGCAATAGTATCGACGTCGATTGGCATTTTTTTCGTCTGAGAGGAAAACCATCCTATCGAACTTAGTCTCTGGCCATTGGCTTTTGATGTACGTGAATAATATTGCCAGTTTCCTTCCACGTAGTAACACAGAACAGGCGTATATTTATAAGTTTCGTTCATTCGTGCTGATGATTACTGTATGTATGTATGTAGTATGTATGTATGTGTATGTATGTATGTATGTGTGTGTATATATATATATATATATAGATATATATATATATATATATATATATATATATATATATATGTATATATATATACACATCTATATATATAATCTATATATTATATATATATATATATATATATATATATATATATATATATATATATATACACACACACACATATATATATATATATATATATATATAAACTATATATATATTATATATATAATATATATATATATATATATAATATATATATATATATATATATATATATATATATATATATATATATATATATATATATATACACATATCTGATATAACGTTACTACACAAATCAGAAGATCGTGCATGTGTTACGACTTTTTTATATCGATAATTAATTTTGTTTAGCGAAGCATCAAGCGTAAAGAGACCGCTACTACTGGCTGAAGTCTATAACCCTGTATTTATTTATGAATAGTTTCATTGTATAAATTAGAGCTAAATGAGTCTTTAGCTCCTTGTATCGTGAATAATAATGCGACATTCGTTCCACTATTTCATATATCAAAAGATATTTTATTTAACTTAATACCGGCCGGTACTGATATATTAATAACTGAATATATATATATATATATATATATATATATATATATATATATATATATATATACTCACATGTATATATATTTTGTTTATATATATATATATATATATATATATATATATATATATATATATATAAAAATTGGAAAATTATATAAAAACTACCTTTATGGACAAAATTTTATTACTTGAAGTAATGATAAAGATTACGCTGAAATGAATCTCGTATCACTTTTATTGAAAAAAGTTAAATTCGTCGCACAGAAGGAAAAAGATCCTGACCAATGAATGGAGTTGGAATCTCATAGCCAATCTCCTCGCTCTCCAGGGGTCTTATGAAGGCGGTTATTGATCGAGCTGTTTCTGCCCATGTTTTAATAATCAAGTCAAAACTATAACAATGATTAAACCAAATACCTCACTATCTTTTGTTAGTTTTATTATCTATTCCAAAGAGATTTTATACTGAAAATTCAAGGTCTGAACTTAGCCTGTTAATGTAAATTTATTGATGATATCATATTTATTTTGATTCCAGGAATTGAGAAACAGTACGTCAAAATCCAGTCGATTCTAAGATTTGAGAAACAGCACGTCAAAATCTAGTCTATTCCAGGACTTGAGAAATGGTACGTTAAAATATAATCGATTCCAGGACTTGAGAAACAGTACGTCAAAATCTAGTCGATTCCAGGACTTGAGAAACAGTACGTCATAATCCAGGTGATTCCAGGACTTGAAAACAGTACGTCAAAATCCAGTACATTCCCAGAATGGTATCAGTATCACTACAGCAATAATGATAAATAGTATACAAATAATCGAAGATGAAATTATTCCCATTTACTGCCACCTAAAGGAAACAGTAATAATCATAATATTCTTGAAAAATTCTTTGTATGAAAAAATCGATAGTCCCTTCATGAATGTATTACGAATAAATTTCAATTAATACGAGTAAAATATGAGCCTAGTTTTTTAAGAATGATAAAAAACATGAAAGCATACTCTAAAGAAAACTTTAAGATTGAAGATGACGTAACAAACAAAGAATGGGTCAAGACAAAACTAAAATGATTGATCAACATAAAAACGAAAATACCAGAGATAACATCGTCATGTTCGGAAACCTGATCGCCAAGTAACTGCTTGGCATACAACCTATTTCGAATTATTTCCAATAAATTTTGTGGGGGCCTGTTTTCTCCTTTTTTTATTTATTTATTTTTTAGACGGAAAAGCCTTTGTGAGAAGTTCCAAAGCTTCTTGTACTTCAAAACTGCAGCTAAAACAGTCCTAACGTAAGTGGTTATTCCCTCATTTAGCGTACCAAATAGAATAAAATATGGAAAGGTTCCATGACGACATATATAAGGTGAAAACACTTTTATGATCTTCATCATATACGTATTGAGAGTGATTATCTTGTTGGACAAACATCAAATTAATTCATGCATTCATTTCATGAATCAGTACATCCATCTCTCATTAATAATTAATCGAAAACGTTTCATCGTTGCATATATCAAGTGATTATAATGAAGGTCAAATGTATTTCATTATTTCGTTGACTAAATTAATCACATAATATACATTTACAAATTCAATCACCAAACGATTCCTTATTCCAGATGCGGATACCGATTGTATTGATCATAGTATACCATGCACCAAATGAGTGGACTGATTCGGTTCAAACATGTCAGTATTGATTCTCCTTAAATGAATAACTTGTACCAATTACTGTGAAACGTTAAAGTTTATTCTGAGACTGAGACGATTACATTAATTAGTTTGCTATGACCGTCACTAAGGCATCAATAATAATCAAAGGTATTGAACTCCCTTATTCCAATATCCTGAGCGATTATATCAACATCCCAAGATGAAACTGATTCCGCTAAACCGTAAATCAAATGACCGACCTGATTCACTTCATTAATCTATCAATAGTGATTAAACAGATCGGATTATTGATCAGGTATCGAGAGTAATTATGCCGAAATCAAAAAATCACAGTGATTTCATTACACCATCATTCAAATGACCGGAATGATGTATTTGTAAAAGTATCAATGACGATTAAAACCAAATTGCTTGATCGCATCCCGTGTATTGATAGTGACCACGACCGAGATCAAAGATCGAATTCATTGCACAAAGTATGAAATCACTCGTTTTTGAAGGGTTGGTGGTGGGGGAGGGGGTTTGAGCTAATCCATTATATAGAGTGGTGGGAATTAGCTCTATCAGTCTCGTGAGGATCAGACGCCGGAGACCTGGCTGGTTGGTAGTACACTATCATGAGTAGAGAGCCTCCTAGCGTGACTTGGACCACTTTTTCCATTTCGGTGCTCTCTCTCTCTCTCTCTCTCTCTCTCTCTCTCTCCCTCTCTACTCTCTCTCTTTTCCCTTTTCTCCTCTCATTCGTAACTCCCTTATTTCATAATGCTGCTCCAATTTTTTTTCTTCTCTCTCTTTACTTCCATACAAATCGGGCCACTGAAACTTTCACTTATATCTCTTTCTGTTTCCTTATTGATTGTGTGAATTATTTTCTTTCTCTCTCTCTCCCAATCTTTATTTTCTTAATCATTTTATCACAATTTCTCTCTCTCTCTCTCTCTCTCATTCGTAACTCCCTTATTCATCTGCTCAATTTTTTTCCTCTCTCTCTTTACTTCCATATGAATCGGGCCACTGAAACTTTCTCTTATATCTCTTTCTGTTTCCTTATTCATTGTGTTAATTATTCTTTCTATTTCCTTATTGATTGTGTTAATTATTTTCTTTCTCTCTCTCTCTCTCTCTCTCTCTCTCTCTCTCTCTCTCTCTTCATTTCGTAATCTCTTTATCTTCATCTACTCAAATTTTTTTTCTCTCTCTTTACTTCCATATGAATCGGGCCACTGAAACTTTCTCTTATATCTCTTTCTGTTTCCTTATTCGTTGTGTTAATTATTCTCTTTCTCTCTCTCTCAATCTTTATTTTCTTCAGCATTTTATCAATGTTTTTCTCTCTCTCCTTGTTTCCATATTCATGGGGTCACTTATCCTTTCTCCCCATCTCTTTCCATTTCCATCGGGTCAATTAGTCTCTCTCTCTCTCTCTCTCTCTCTCTTTGCTTCCTTATACATCGGGTCAATTACTCTCTCTCTCTCTTTCTTTACTTCCTTATTCATCGGGTCAATTATTCTCTCTCTCTATCTCTCTCATTCTTAACTCCTTTGGTCATCAGGTCATTTATCCCTTCTCTCTATCCCTCTCTAATTCCTCATTCATCGGGCCAATTACTCTCTCTCCATCTCTCTCTCTCTTATTCTTTGATTTCCCACTAATAGTCTCTTTCTCTCTCTCTTTCTTTAACTCCCCACTAATAGTCTCTCTTTCTTCTCTCTCACTCTTTGACTCCTACTTATCGAGTTTCTCTCTCTCTCTCTCTCTCTCTCTCTCTCTCTCTCTCTCTCAGTACTACCTACTAATCGAGTCTCACTCTCTCTATAACTCCCTACTAATCGAGTCTCTCTCTCTTCCTTTCTCTCTCTCCATAACTCCTATTAATCGAGTCATTCTCTCTCTCTCTCTCTCTCTCTCTCTCTCTCTCTCTCTCTTCTCTACTATTATATATTATATATATATCTATATATATATAATGTTATATATACATATATACATATACTCTTTGACTCCTACTTATCGAGTTTCTCTCTCTCTTTCTT
>NC_087221.1:28335921-28348421 GCF_015104395.2 Macrobrachium nipponense
ACGTGTATGGTGACGGCAATTAGTTCCCAAAACTGTCTTGTTAATTGTCCGGTTTGATGGAAACAATGAAAATCGGTCCTTTTACGAGGAAATTTTACCATCTCATTATCGGTGAGGGAAAACACTCCTGCTGTATTGATCTTAAGAGGTTCTTGTAAAAGGTTTCTATGCAATATGTCATGAATTCCTAGATCAATTTCACGAATCGATTTTATTGGTCTTTAGCCTGAATACACGAATGTTTAAAATAGGTTATGTATGGGAGACACTTTTTGACATTACTTTTTGATTTTTTAATAGCCTAGATTTTGTTTTATAAGGAATGAAAACTGCAACAATGGTGCTCATTTTGATCTGTGGTTCTTTCGTAAATGGTATCGATGTATGTTCTTTGATCTTCAACAAATTCAAATTTACTAAACCAGTCCATATAAAATAAAGAAAAAATGGGCTCTACAAATATGTCATTCACAATATGAAAATCCAAACAGATCATTTTCTACAATGACCGAGGATAATGTTGTGGTCAAGTGCTGCATTATTTTTAGAAGGGGAGAGAAACGGGGACAATCTTGCCTTACTGTAGTTTACACGAATTCATTATACTGTTCAACCATGTTTTGTAGTGTTTCTTTAATCGAAGGTTTATTAGCAATTATCATACGCATACACCTTACGATAATTATGCATACAAATAAGTATGTATGTATGTATGTATGTATGTATGTTAGTAATGTATCTATATATTAAAATATTAATTATTATATTTATATACATAAAATCCATACATGAAACACATACACACACACACACACACACACACACACACATATATATATATATATTTATATATATATATATATATATATATATATATATAGATATATATATATATGTGTGTGTGTGTGTGTGTGTGTGTGTGTGTGTGTGTGTTGTGTGTGTCAACTACTTACCAGCGAATAAGGCACAGCATTCGAGATCCGAGAGAGAGACTTCACACCAAGTATTAGAAATTAATAAACTAACAACAACGAAGACTCTCTCCAAGACTGACATAACAACGTTCTGAGTTACAACTTGGTAAACACATTTCATGCCATTCATAATATAAAGCTTTCGAGGGAAACTTCGCCAACAGTCTCCTGGGATACAACAGGATGAGAAATACTTACCGTCCCTTGATCGTACAAAGATCATGCACTGGGCAGAATTCATTCCTTTTTTTTTCAGCGTTTTCGACAATTAGTTTACGGATGAAACTCGGATTAACAAGGTCAGACGTTTGATAAGACTGTATTATATATACAGAAATGAAACGGATTATTTATTGGTATACTTTCATGACATTCCAACAAGCAATGATGCTCTATTCCTTTCTATAGAAAATAACATTCTTCCCAGACGACTCTATACACGTACAAGAGTCAACAAAACTTCATCTACAATAAAGCAGAGCACTACTTGGGTTGGTGTTTTATTCCTAATGAAAACTGATGTTGCATCCAATACTGTTGTTATTATTCAGGAGATGATATCTATTCAAATGGAACAAGCCCTACAGGGGCCATGAACTTGAAATACAAGCTTCCAAATAATAAAAAAAAAAAAAAAGTCAGTTTTATCATAGATTCTACCTACAATCTCACAAAACCGTTTATATTTGTAAAACATAAACTAACAAAGTTAAAATGAGTAGACACTATCGATAATACATACCAGGCAGATTAAATCATAGTTTTGGGCAATTAGTGCTTGCAGCTCACTATTATGTTTTTTTTTTTTTACATTACTCACCACAGTCATTCTTTAGCTTCTGTAGTACTACATGCACCTTCAATGCTCATTACCATTCCCAAGTTCGCCTCAAGTGTTTAGGAATTCCTAATATGTTTCGATTCCCAAGTTCTCCCCTTCTGGATTTCTGGGACCTGTTTGAAATAAAACAGAAACTTGTACTGAACTATAATGTTTGTTCTGGGAGAAAGTTTTTTTTTATAGCCTTATGGCAAATAGTTTTTTTTTTTTGGGAAAGTTTTTTTTTATAGCCTTATGGCAAATGGTTTTTTTTTTATTTTTTACTCTGTCTTTGATACGAAAAAGAATAAATATAATTTTCCCTCGAGGCGCTTAAGACTTTCCTGTTGGTAAATATGAGTAATATACATATACATACATATACATATATATATATATATATATATATATATATATATGTGTAGGTGTGTATGGTATATATATTTATACATATAAATATATGAAAAACTTGATTCACGAAGTATATAAAAACGTGATGCTATGTATAAATAAAGGTTTTTGCCACGAAGGAAAAAAATAAAAAGCGAGATAGCCAAGCACTTTCGGTCTAGTTCGACCCTTTGCTTGGCTATCTCGCTTTTCATTTTTTTTCCTTCGTGGCAAAAACCTTTATATATATATATATATATATATATATATATATATATATATATATATATATATAATATATATATATTAGATATATATATATATATATATATTATATATATATATATCTATATATATATATACACATCGAGCTACAATGTCCTTTAATATCTTAATTCGCTCTACCTCTGGAATTAAATTATTTTATTTCATATATGCTTAACCGAAGGGAATTTTTCTTTACGATAATAGATTTGCCTGTACCTGGGCGCGAACGCAGGAGACATTCAAATCCAGGCACGGTGGTGGGGTGGAAGAGCTTCACTGACGTGTCTGGATTTGAATGTCTCCTGCGTTCGCGCCCAGGTACAGGCAAATCTATTATCGTAAAGAAAAATTCCCCTCGGTTAAGCATATATGAAAATATATTAATTCCGAGGTAGAGCGAATTAGATATTAAAGGACATTGTAGCTCGATGTATGGTTATGAATCACGGCAATGTGATATGACTTATATATATACATATAATATATATATATAGTCTATATATATAAATATATATATATATATAATATATATATTAATATATATATATATATTATGCTTTATTGTTTGGTTTTTAGGCACTCTTGTAAATATATCCAAAAGATGTCAAAAGCATGATAGTACTCATAATACATAAAATAACATAATACGTAAAGGCAGAAATATAAAAAACAACAACAACAACAACGTCAAACGCCAAAGATGGCAAACGTTCGTGATAGCATAACCCAATATCATAAAAGAAATAAAAAGACATGTAGTTTGATGTCGGGGTGCAAGCAACTTTTATTACTTTGTGGGACATAAAAACTAACCTCTAGCCTTCGATCGGCGTTGGCAGAGAAGAGGGATACACTTACTGAAGTTCATAACAAGGAAAGGATACTGGGTAGTTTCCAAGAGGAGATAATGCCATTTACTCCAAACGTTCTTGGGTGAGTTATAATGATAAGGATTTGTTTACAAAGCTCATTTGAGGATGGTTCTTCTTGTAAGACACATCTAATGATCTCGCTTACTTTATGTTATATCGAGGTCGTTTTTTTTTTAATTTTTTTTTTTAACTTCAGGGTGCTTTCTTTTATGTTTGTTAATGTACCATTACTTCACTTACTGGGAATGTTCATAGGGACGTATCGATGATAACGATGGTAATGATTAATATAAATAGCGGTTAATTTTCCTTGAAAGAGGAGTAAATAAAGGTTACAAGTTACGTGATCAATATTTCTCAAAAGATGTCGACTTCATTCCCGGTTTTGTTTTTTACGTCATACAGGAAATAAAATATAGTATACATAGTTAAGTGGAAAAAAAGGTAATATCTGTGAGAATATGAAATCTACTTTGCCTGATAGCTAACCCTCTCTCTCTGTCTCTCTCTCTCTCTCTCTCTCTCTCTCTCTTTCTCAACTGACATATGAAAATTCTCTCTGGGAAGAGGCAGGCTTAAATTATTCGCAAATTAGGTAGTAATTTTGTTATCCTTCATCCAGAAACACCGCATGAAGGGTGAAGAATTATTGCACACAGCAAGAGCCTCTCTCTCTCTCTCTCACTCTCTCTCTCTCTCTTTACGTCTTGTGCTTCGTAATTGAACAGTAATAAGCTCATTTTCCATGATGTACGATCAAATGACTTGCAAATTCCATAGCAATTATCACATTTCTTGAAGTAGCGAAAGATAATTAGTAATCTCTCTCTCTCTCTCTCCTCTTCTCTCTCTCTCTCTCTCCAGAATACAAATTGCATCATCTCTAATTCTCTCTCTTCCCCTAACTGCTCAGTCGATTTCTTTACCCATACAAACAGTAAAGGAACTAATTCTCTCTCTCTCTCTCTCTCTCTCTCTCTCTCTCTCTCTCTCTCTCTCTCTCTCTCTCTCTCTCTCTCAAATACGGCCTGCTGAAAAAATTCTGATTAATGAAAGAACGAAATGACAAACTCCATCTCTCTCTTTCTCTTAAATAACCTGCCATATTTCTTTTGACGAATGGAACAATGAAAGCCCGAACATATTTCCACCGGCCGGGAGCGCACTTTTCCGGAATAAGAATGGCTCTCTCCCGAACCATTTACTCTCAGGCCTTGTCTCTGGCCCTCTCTGCTTGCACGACAAGCCAAGACTGGCCTGGCAGGTCGTCTTCGACTTAACCATTTTGACAGCCGTGTGACATCTGAAGCCTCCTGGCGAAAAGTTTGCAACTCTTGAAACAATGTTGAATGGTGGTTTACGTCATCAGGTGTTTCTGACCAATGCGGTGGTGCTCGTAAGTTACGAGCGTTCATGTGCTTGCTCACTTACTTTTTCGTATTTGTGTAAACTTACGACTTCCCCAAGGTTCAATCTTAAGAAAAATGTATACATACACAGAAATTATATATATATATATATATATATATATATATATATATATATATATATATATATATATATATATACGTAGGCCGTTTCTGTTCATATTCGCTCAGTAACACTGGTCGAACCACCACATGCCCCAATCCAACATACTACCCACATGCCACTCAATGCCCTCTCATTCTACTATTGCCTTTTCCACACTTTCTAACTAATGCTTTCTGCTGCCACCGTGCCCTATACATATATATGCATACATATACATAAATATATGTATGTATAAGTATGTATACTAATACTATTATTATATATATATATCTATTTTTATATTATATATAGATATATATATAGATATATATATCTATATATGTATATCCTAAAATTTTCTACTTATAGACATTTTCACACACTATCATGGTCATTCTCTTGCATGAGTAAACCACCTCAAAATTTGTAAACCATTTTTTACGATATTTATAAATGCTATTTACAAGTATGTTTATTTATATATGTATATATATATGTATATATTATATATATCATATATATTATCATATATAAATAAACCATACTTGTAAATAGCATTTATAAATATCGTAAAAAATGGTTTACAATTTTGAGGTGGTTTACTCATGCAGAGAGAATGGACCATGATAGTGTGTGAAAATGTCTATAAGTAGAAAATTTTAGGATATACATATAATATATATATATATATATATATATATATATATATATATATATATATTAGCTAAAAGCTTATGTAAAATGAAAAAAAAGAGGTTTAAAATTTTTGAGGTGGTTTATTGATTGTGGATTACGAAATTTACAAAGCTATTTACTAGTATGTCCATATAAATGAATATATGTATACGTATGTATATGTATGTGTATATATATACATATATATATATATATATATATATATATATATATATATATATATATTAGTTAAAAGCTTATGTAAAATGAAAAAAAGAGGTTTACAATTATTGAAGTTGTTTATTGATTGTGGATTTAAAAATTAAGCAAATTATTTCATCTTTCATTTCAGCTGTTATTCCTCACGACGTTTATACTTTGCTCACATTTACAACAGTCCTCTTGATTTGGTTACTTTAAACAATGAAATAAAAACAAGCAAAAGCAAAGATGGAAAGTGATAATAACAACGTAAGCAATAAAAAGTATAAACGAGGGAGACAGAACAACCGGGTAAATCGAGGGAGAAGGCGAATACAGATAACTGGGAATGGAAAGAACTACGAAAGGACTCCAGAAGCACATCAGAATACCCAGAATCAAATCGAAAACGGTAGCAGAAGGAAGAAGAATATTTATAGAAGATAGGAATCAAAGGCGAGAAGAGTCTTTGGAAATGTGGTAACAAGAATAAATTGAAACAGAATGGCTGATGCAATGACGTGAAGGACAATGAGAGAGAGAGAGAGAGAGAGAGAGAGAGAGAGAGAGAGAGAGAGAGAGAGAGAGAGAGAGTTACAAAATTGTGCATCACTTAGATGTACATCCGCGGTTTGAAATGACCTAAACCACCTGAAGGCACTTGGACAGTATTTGTAAGATTTGCTTTTCCCTGATTTGTGCAATATACTCAGATTCAACTTGTGTCACACGCTTTACTTTAATTTTTTTATCTTTTTTTATCATTTACGTACAGCAATATTTTCATGAAGCAGACATCTAGACATGAGAAAATTAATATTCCGAACGTGCGCACTCACAAAGAGACTTAAAAAGACTTCCTTTGCCTTAGACAATTGCCCATTACTTTATTTCTGGAGGTAATTTAAATTTCATCAACGGAAACTTAAGATTAACAAGTCAGGGAAAATACTATCTTTTTATTATGTTGTGAAAACTTGAGGGATACCAGAAAATATCAGAGTAAAATAACATGAAAATAACGAAGGAGAAAACAGCTGATTTCTTCTTTCCTGGCACTGACAGTGACAGATACAGCTGCCAGCAAGGAAAACATTTAACTGAAATGCATATCTGATGCTACGTTCATTCTGCTCTGAGAAACAGGAAAGTTAAATGTCAAAAGAATACGAAGGAAATTTGACAACGAATTGTATGGACAAGCTGACAGCTTAGCTTAACACGTACAACGAGGATCAGGCTCTCCTAAAAAAGAAGAAGAAAAAAAAAAAGCAGGAGAGGAAGATGCGACTTTTTAGAGTACTGAAATTAATTAGTGTTCAAAGTAGGAGTTACGTTATTTGCTGAGACGAAATCTTTGAATTCTTCTCCTACAAAAAGAATTATTGTGGAAATTTTAAGTAGGAACGCAAGTCACCATACAAGAATAATTTCAATGCATCTGCAAAAGTTACTCAGGGAAGACCAATGCACGAACCATACAGTACACCTGGTCTCTGAGGAACAATAAACTTAGCCAAGCACATATAAGATTATGCTCTTTACTTCCAATCCAATGCCAACGTGGAATTTATTTCTGGTGACTAGAAATTCATTTCTCGATGCAATGTGGTTCGGATCCCACAATAAGATGTAGGTCCCGTTGTTAAGTAACCAATTGGTTCCTAGCCACATGAAAATATCTAATCTTCGGGCCAGCCCTAGGAGAGCTGTTAATCTGCTCAGTGGTCTGGTTAAACTAAGATATACTTAACTTCCAATCCAAAAATACTGACGGTTTTTCAGGCCTGAGCTTCTAAGAACTCAAACATATCCATGAAGGCAGTGGGCGTAAGACCTACAGAAATAAGAAGAAAAGTGGCCTTAGAAACAGAACAAACTAACAAATTTACCACCTTGGCCATTTCGATGGAATTGATTCCATGATCGAATGAAGAAAGGAGGCTTGAAACTCAGGAACTCATCATAGTGGTCATACCGAGATCATTACTGCACAATAGACTTTCAAAACCAACATCTCCTCCAGCGACTGGATTCATTTTTCCCTCTTAAGAAAGTCATTGGGAAAATGGCGACCAAAAATTATGAAAACTTGATCGTCTCTCTGGTTCAGAAGTGCTGTATTTGTGAGATCGCTGAATTAAATTTACTTTTCATACTTGAATGGAAAAGTTGGTAAATTATTTTTTTATTTATTGTTTTTTAATATATAATGAGAAATAATTGTTGAACGGCATTCTTTTTTAACTAATTTGTAACTTCATAACAATATCTTCTACTTCGTAATGAAGTGAAGTAAATTGGAATCCTGAGAAATTTATCATTTATTAGATTGATTCTACAAGGAGTATTTGTTTGTTCTAATCGATGAAATCAGTCGTTTTTATGTTTCGTTGAAAATGACCTTGTGGCAGCACGAGCTCTTGCACCCTTCAATAAGGCGTAATAATAGAAATCAGTCTATTCTAACAGAATACAAAAGAAACAAGGCAACTGATTAGAGTCTAAGGGTATTTGTTTGCCTTGATCAAAGAGATTACTAGTAGTTTTGATGTAGCCCAATAAAATGGCATTATGCCAGTAAGGCTCTTGTTTTGAATAAAGCAAATCTAGTTCGGTTTGATTTATTCTGTTATAAAATGTCCTTATGTTAAATAAAGAAAATCTAAACGTTTTGATTTATGCTATTAAAATGGCCTTATGGCAGCACGGCTCTTGTTTTCAATAAAGCATACTTAGTAGTTCTGATATATTCTGTTACAATGGCCTAATACCAGGACGGCTCTTGTTCTTTTAAATAAAGCAAATCTAGTCGTCTTCTTTATTCTATTAAAATGGCCTTATGCCACTACGGCTCATGTTCTTTTTAAATAAAGCACATCTAGTCATTCTGATTTATCTTATTAAAATGGCCTTATGGCATTACGGCTCTTGCTCTTTTAAATAAGCAAATCTAATTGCTTTTATTTATTCTGTTAAAATTGCCTTATGCCATTAAGGCTCTTGTTCTTTTAATTAAGAACATCTAATAGTTCTAATTTCTCCTAATAAAAAGGCCTTATGGCATTACGGCTCTTGTTCTTTCTTTTAAAGCAACTTAATCTATTCTAGCAGAAAGCTACGAAACACAGTAATGGTCTGAGGCTCTGCTAATGCAATCTCACATCCCAGTATCAATATTGGGTCCCAACTTCTTTACAAATTCTTCCTTCTCAGAGCCTTTATTCAGCCTGAGAGTTCCCACATCAGCCTTCAAACTTTACACAATTACAATTCTTTTGCGACTTTCCTTTCCGTTCAGATTGTTCAAATTGCAAAGCTGCTGCCAGGTCTTTCGTAACTTCCTTCTTTTATATAACGTCCCTTTGACACACCTGATTTTTAATTATCACTATATTGTTTTATTTTATTCTGTATTTCTTATAAATTACCTAAAGTATAAGGAAGCTTTTGTAGCCATGGTTTTTCTGATAATCATATTTCCTTAGCATCTCTTATTATTTTGACTTTTTACATTTCTCGAAATATTTTCTTGGATCTTATCTAATAGATTTCCTTGACTATAGTCTATATTCTTTATGTCAAGAAATGTTCTGTTTCCACTGCCTCTTCCATGAAGAAGCTTAAAAAAAATGATGCATTTTCTGGTATTGCCCTCAAAGGTATATATATTCATGTCACCAAAATAACAAACAACTCCATTCCAATGCAAGTGCTAGCAGTCTGTAGTTTGCACATTTACGCATTAATTTTACCACTGGTAAGAAATTGATATTTCCTTTACAGAAAAATAAAAGGAAACTAACCCTACAACTTAAATCTAACCAAATTATATCTGTTTGTCTGTGTAAAACAAGGAGTGTGTGTTAATTGTGCTCATATGTAGCGGCTCCCTGCCAAGTAGAGTTATATGTAATCTGTTTCTCCTTTCAATAAATGTATACGCACCACGAGCCAATATAAATGTTTCGTTAAAAAATAATACTGAAATGGCCAAATATGTGTCTACCAAGAAATGTCTAGTCTTATTTCTCAGCAGACATTTTTCGTTGTTTTTCTCTCTTTCTTTTTTGAACAAGCATGATCCTGCATTTATGAGCTAAGTTATTCATTTACATCACGACGATAGCTGTCTGAAACGGGTCCAATTTTAATGTTCAAGTGGACTACCTTGAAACTTTAAGTCTCCCATCAATAATAGTTCATGGCTGTACCATGATCTTCAAGTTTCTCTCTCTCTCTCTCTTCTCTCTCTCTCTCTCTCTCTCTCTCTCTCTCTCTCTTTGAAAGAACACATGGCATGAATTTACAAACCCAACTGTTTCACTTCTTTTTAAAACTATTACTTTAAAAAAATGAAGATAAATTATTTGAAACAAAATTCTCCAAAAAGAGTATTACTAGGTTATTATTACGCCTATAATTGACTAGAAAACATTAACTGAAAGTCAAGCCAGTACAAAATAGTAGTCTCATTTTCAGTAGAAAAAAAAGTTCAGGTCAGAATATAACAAAGACATAGCAAAGAAATGAATTAAGGAGATCTAAATAAGGACAGCGAGAAAAGAGTGCATACTGAATCGTTAATGCAAATGTTGGTTATGCTAAAAAAAAATAAATAAAAAATAAAAAATAAGCTTTTCACTAGAACTCACACTATTAATGATACCACAGACGGTCGTAACACTGCAGACCTTGCATATTTGCTTAGAGTTTTGTTAGCGGACTGGGAATCTTAAACAAGTTTCCTTCGGTGTAAGACCGGTAGACTGCAAATTGCAGAGAGTACTTTGTAGTTCATTAAGGAAAATCCAGCAGTACACTGGAATTTGCTCCAGGGTTTTACCCAAGAATTGTTTCTTTATGGTGGGCCAAGGTTTTTCGTACAATTGCACCCAAACAGTCTTTTTATAGAATTTACATCTCTTTGTATCATCACTATTGTTTTGTTTCTAGGTTGCAGTGTCACGGCAGTACTTTATTTCTGGCGTATCTAACCTTTTCGTATCATGCTGATAGTTGTAATCATTTATTGATGCTAATATCGATTTACTGGTATTGCTAACTTTCGTATTGTTGCTGCTCTTATTTTCAACAGATTTCGCTTTAGATGCATTATAGAAGCAGTTCACTTTAGCTAAAACTTTATTTTGCATGTTACAAAATGCCGTTGATTCACTCCTATTCTGTTATAAGGTTACATCTCATAGACCATAAAATCGCATTTTATTTAACACTGATTCTCACAATTCCTCCCTATTATAATTACTTTTATTCGGAACTTTTGCAAATCTCGTAATTCATTATGGTGTTCCACGGCGATTGTCCATGAATTATTTTTTAACGTCTCCTGTTACAAATCGTAGTATCTCCGGATGCCTAATAATGCGCTGCCACATTTAATATTAAACTAGCTTCACTGTAAAACCAAACCCCGATTCTGAGAAAATAAAACTTCCCAGCTAGTCTTCGTACATAGGTTCTATTCCGAAAGATATTCGGACAAAACTTCATTATCCATTGAAAAGTGACACAAAAACTGCACGTGCGTCGATATTACAGTGGTACTGACTGTATTTTTGTGCAAAAAAAGTATCTGATATACTTCCACGTAATTTAAAGTGCTAAATGTGCTCTTTCCACGTTGCAATCACAGCAATGCGTTATGATAATTACACATAAAAAGAGCATTTGATTGGGGATTTATGTTATAGCATTGCCAGCAATTTTGAAAAATGTGCTTTCCCTCTGTAATTCTAACATTAATCCAAGTTCCTTGTAATTTGAGAACATAAGCAATCAACATTTATCTACTGGTTACCCCAACAATTTCTCGAGAACAAAAATTTTAACCGATCTATATTTATATAATCTAAAACATATTTTCATTATACAAATGACTCTTTGATAGTTAATTTAAGACAATGACTTAATATCAGCGTGAAGAAAGGGGAGGTAGGAGAAATTAACATAAAACTAGTATAAGTGAAATGATTTTCATTAAACTTTTAGATATAATAATTTCCATAAAGCTTTTCATTTATACGATATACTTCTTTGTAATTCAATGGGTTTCGTAAATACTCGTCCATTTATTTACATACATTTGGTCATATTATAATCATTACTCTCTCTCTCTCTCTCTCTCTCTCTCTCTCTCTCTCTCTCTCCACACACACACACACACACACCACACACACACATATAAAAATCAATAGTACCATAAATCCTTTCGACTCAAATTCAATAAGTGAAAGCAGATATGAGAAAATCTAATATGGCATCACTTCCAGCTTTCTGATACTAAGAAAACTTTATTTCATAACACATCCAGCTTTTTAGAAAATACATCGCGAAACACTACCTTAAAACGTCTTTTCTAAAGCATTTACCTTCCAGGAACAGTTAAAGGGAAATCAAATTTTAAAGCCTTTTTGTCTTTCAAGGAACTACAAAAGGAGATCTGATTTCATAACACCTTTAGCGTTCAGAAACATAAAAGAAAGTACAAAATGCGCCGAAGAGATTTCTGTACAGTGTACAGTGCTGTATGAAACTCTCAACCGGGGGCCATGAAACGTTCAGCCACGGCCGTGTGGTGCCAGACGCACGACCATGGCTAAATTTAACCTTAAATAAAATCAAAACTACTGAGGCTAGTTGACTGCAATTTGGTGCGTTTGATGACTGGAGGGTGGCTGATCAACATATCAGTTTGCAGCCCTCTAGCCTCAGTAGATTTTAAGATCTGAGGGCGGACAGAGAAATAGCTATCTCAAGTTTTCTTTT
>NC_087221.1:28353421-28368421 GCF_015104395.2 Macrobrachium nipponense
AACCCGCGTGGAAGGCGAGATCATCGGGGAATTAAGATTTTGAATTTGTTTCCAGTGGCGGATTTGAGGGTGGGGGAACTTGGTCATGCGCCCCATCCGGCTGGATATGAATAATACAATATTGGTCTCTTCCAATAAATCATTATTGGTAACAAAAACTTGCTTAGTTAGTGAATATTTCAACTACAACAGAAACAACAAATATATGTGTGAATAAATTTATATATAGGTACCGTATGTATGTACACGTTTTATATATATATATATATATATATCTATATATATATATATATATATATATATATATATATATATATATATATATATATATATACGTATATATATTATATATATATATATATTGTTTCCGATTGACTTTAGAGAAAGTGAAGGACACGCAGGACTGGGAAAGCATAATGTTATTAATAAAACACCGAAAAAGATTCAGGCAAGTCCCATACTATGATGGAATGGGTAATAAAAAATTAAAAAAACCGAAATTCCATAATTCAGGGAAGCACTATACTCTGTTTTTTTCCAGCTGTCCCTCCGCCTGGGGTGGTCGCGCATGGTAACACTGCGTCCCGGACTTTAAATAGGTATGCTATGTCTAAGATTTGGATAAATAAAAGGTTATCTAGGTGTACATTTGCAACTGAAGAGTGTTTTAATAATTTACTGTATGCTAATTACACCGTTAATATTCTAAATACGATATTATTTAGCGCCCAGGACGCAGTGCTACCATGCGCAAACACCACAGGCGGATGGACAGATGGAAAAAGCAGAGTAGAATTATCAGCAGCCACAAAAACCATCGTAGACAATGTATTAGAAAATTCATTCAAAATAGAGAAAAACGGACGATAAAAGATACAAAAAATAAAACGCTACAGAAAATGAATGACCTAAAAATGTGAGGTTCCTAAGAATTCACCAGAGAAAAAAATAATGAATGACGCAAATTGGACGTTCCCTATGACTCTCGGGAAAGTTTCATAATAACGAAATGAGCGAAGAGAGAAGTGACAACAGAATGGAGCGCTCAAAAAATAGGAGAATCTTCCTAAGTAATGAAAAATTAAAGGGGATGAATTGCCTCGAAGTAATGAAAAAATATGGGAGACGAACATCATGATATGAGTCGGGGCTCAGGGAGACTTCCTTAAAACGATATTTTCATCCGAGTGTTGATGGGTGGAGTTGGGGGGGGGGGGCGGCTAGGGGTAGAGGGTTAGACTGACCAGTTAGGTAGGGTTATTTAGAGGAGCTTTTATGAAATATTTTATGAAACAGTTACGGAATAATAAGTTTTCCTATTAAATTTCTCCGTGCGAAATGAATTCTCATTTCAACAGAGGATACTGAAACCTTTTTTTTTTATAGAGAAATAAAAAAATAATACCAGATTCTTGGCTATTTTAAAAACATTCAGTGAATATATAAAAAAGCCCATATAACTGAAATTTTATTTGTAATGCATTAAAACAAGCTTAGCCCGCTTTGCCAAATGTTGGATTAGAGGGAAATACAATTATGAATCTTTTCAATTATTATACCGAACGTACAGGAAATAGTAATTGAAATGTTTACAAAAAGTTGGATTCCAAATGAATTATTAAATAAGTATTCATCTTTAAATATATATATATATATATATATATATATATATATATATATATATATAAATATATATATATATATATATATATATATATATATTCATTTATTTAAGTTTTCGTGATATCTTTTCCTTAGAATAATTTCCTTGAGTCCTGTATTCAATCCGGAAAACTGCGAGAATTTATTGCATAAACCTAGGAAATGACGTCACGGCCTATGACCGATATCATTCTATCAAATGGAAATAGAAAAGAGAAAGATATCCCTCTCGCTCCTGGAAACAGATATTCTTTGTTACGTAAAGGTCGTGAGTTCAAATCCTCCGTGGCCTACGCCAATATACAGACTGGAAACAATTTTGCTTGCTTCGTGCAGGGCCGGACATGCACGTACATCTGTAAAAATGAATATATTTTCTCTGGATGTCGATTTCCAAGTTCACTTATTCTTATATTATGAATGAAAAACACTTATCACAAGTGCTCACAGACATACTCACTATACACACACACAAATCATATATATATATATATATATATATATATATATATATATATATATATATATATATATATATATATAGTATATATATATATATATATATATATATATATGTATATATATATCTATATATATATATATATATATATACTATATATATATATATATATATATATATATATATATATATATATATATATATATATATTATTTAGGAGAACAGGTTTTATTGAAAGAAATTGATAGAGATAACTTGCACTTTTCACAGCAAAGGAAAAATTTTCCATTTATCGCCTGGTTTGCATGAATTAGTCCCTTTTATTTAACAAATTATGAGATGTTAGTACAAATTGGATAATGTTATCCATTAAATATCATACGTACGTAGTGTTATGCTGTTTCAAGTGGATATATTACCTCATTTGACAGTTTGGTCATTTTCATTTGTTCAACTGCTTATTCTAATGTATTACTTTACTGGTGTACGCCATTAGTTCAAACTGCTATATAGTTTCTGTTAACGGCATTTCATATGCTTAAGACTTATGCCTACTATCGTTTCCATAGGCCGTGTAATAGTGTTTTTCCCAAATATCTAACAAACCGTCTTATGAATTTCCATAAAACTACAGCGATGAATGTTTCAAACATTGGCCTAATTTTTGGTGGTACAATGAATTGATAGATGTGCTTAATTAAGCCATTTACTCTTAGAAAAAAAGAGGAACTTCTTCCTCTCCTTCAGAGCGTTTCGAAGAAGTGGTACTCAATCACGTAACTGTGACGCAGAGGTTCCCCCAACCCTCCTTCGGTGTTTACACCTAAGGCTATCCTAGTCCCCCCCCCCCCCCTTTCCTTCTTGCCCTTCTTTCCCTTCATTCCCCATTGTTATTAGGCTACCGAGTAAATCCCTGTTAGGAAAGACTGTGTACTGCACATATAAAATGAGCCGGAAGAGCAATAAAATGTTTTATGGTGGTAGATAATGATTAGATGGTTAACACAAATTATCGAACATAATAGAAGAGGTTTAAAACAGGGGTGTGGAATCGCACTGAGAGATATTCTACTCGGACTCCTACAAATTTTAGATTTGCGACTAAAAAAAAAAAAATAAATAAATAAAAACATTAGTAGAAATAGAAAACAATTTTTTTCCTTGAGAGAGTTTTATATTTGGAATGATGTTATTGGGGCAAGACTAGAGCAGGATTCAGAAATAATTTCACCGACTTCGACTCCTACCTCAGAGCCCTTTTAGTACATCCAAGGTAATCATCGGCAGCAGTTGTAGTAGTAGCTCTGAACTATTTCATATATAGATTCGACTTTAGTCATGGCAAATATGTTGCTTTGTCCCTCGCCATTGCAAAACTACAATTGCGCTGAAACTCTTCACCATTTACAACAGAGAGAAAGAAAGAAACCGCCTGAAAATTAGTATAAATCGGTAAGAAAAGTATGACTTTAATAAGTACATGATATATTGCAATATAGCTAGCCACAGCACACACACATATATATATATATATATATATATATATATATATATATATATATATATATATATATATATATATATATATATAATTTCAAAATTTATCAAATGGCCGATGTCAATGCCCTTATATGAAACATCTTTTAGAAGTCTACCTTCTAAGGAATTCAAGCTACTCTCTCTGGTGAAATTGATATGATAAATTATATCAAACAATGCTCTCTGTCATTTTCTTCCTGGCAATTGATGTATCGAGTAACCTGTGTTGTATGGAAGAATGAGTCCTACGGGTTAACATAAAGAAAACTATATTTCTATTGCTTTACCAACACTCGCTTGAAGTGCGAAGTGTAGGGTTAGCATGGCTTCTTTCGTCTCCTGTCATAAGTCTCATTCTTGATCTTCAATGTAAGTGAGTGGGTAGATATAAAAGGTTGGTCTTGTGTTTGGGTAAAGTGTAAAGTCACGAATCACATTACTGACAAAGAATTTCGTATTGCTTGGGGTAGGTCATATGACAATTATCTGTGGAGTTAAACAGGCGTTTAACAATTCGGGGGATGAGAGGTACAGGGGAAGAAACGTTATACCAACGTCACTGAGGGACGTCATCACTTTTGCGAATGTGTGGGTGGCTAAGACTGGCTTTAGCCTCATTTTCTTAAGTAAAAAAGTTAATGAAACGTTATTGGCAATGCACAGTATTTCCCAAAATTAAGCCATTGTATGAAGCACTCCCTGCTTTGATATCATGGAAATCCATCAGTTATTTTAGGAGTTATTTAAAAAAAACACTATTACACGGCCTCTGGAAACGTTAGTGGTTTGGCTATATATACACTAAACATTTTCTCTTTCCTTAAACGCTCCGAGAAGAGGATCCATTGGGGGACGAAACTGTTGGACATAATCTAACCAATGCATCTTTCATTTTCCTATGTGGAATACGGCTGAATAATTTATCTTCGTGTGTAAGAAGATTACCCATTCGCCTTACCGTCCTTTGCTAAGCAGACTAAGTTAAGGACAGCAAGCTGAAAGGTCTAGCACCAATCCGTTGGCTCACTTTCCTTCGTGGTAATTGATTTAATTACTTTATTTTTATAATATTCACCACGTTCGATATTTTCGTGGTTTAGTGTTATACACACACATACACAAAACATTATTTTATATATATATATATATATATATATATATATATATATATACTATATATATTTATATATTTACACACACACACACACACACACACACACACATATATATATATATATATATATATATATATATATATATATATATATATATATATATATATGTATGTATGTATATATATATGTACATATATAAACACGACTGTGTGCGTCGGCATGTACTTCAGTGTGCATGCGCCTGCGATAACTGTGTTTCAATCTCAATTTAAGAATAAGTGGCCTCGAAAATCGACAGCCGGAGAAGATCAGCTATTGATTCGGCGAGGTGATTAAAGGTGCCTCGGGTTTCTTCTCTCATTACTCTCGTTTTATGGCTCTCGGTTCTCATTCTCCTCGGCTGCTCTTTCTCATCTCATCAAATCAGACCGTCAGATTGCTGTCAGAGAATGTCTATTTCGCTGACACTTATATAAGGGAAACGACACGTTGGGTTCTTTTGGGAGTCTCTCTCTCTCTCTCTCTCTCTCTCTCTCTCTCTCTCTCTCTCTCTCCCCCTCCTCCCTTCCTCTTCTCTATCTCCCCGGTCTCCTCTCCTTCTCTCTTCCCCTCTCTCTCTGACATGGTCAAGCAAGGATAAATATCTGCATTCTCTCGGCTATTGTGACAGATACCAAGTGATGTTTTTGTTTTGTAAAGAATTTCGTCCATTACGAAATAGCTGACATCTCCACAAACGTAGATATACGATTGATGTAAGGGTTTAATAATCCAAATAAATAAAATTAGCGAATACTTCTACAAAAAATTTTTATCTACAGCATGTGATTTTGATTTTCATTACTGATGTGTGCAATGTTTTCTGGAACTGTAATTTACAGGAGTCACTGAACTAACCCTTAAAACCCAGTAATTAATCCTTTAAACAAGTCTTTAGTAATCCATAAAACAAGCCCTTAATTAACCTTTTAAACGCACTATTAACCCTTCAGCCTTTCCTCTCACAAAAGCCCTTACCTATGACTATAAGCAATGCCTTTACTAATTCTTAAAACAAGCCGTTAACCCTTAAAACAATCCATTAACCATCCTTTAAAGAATCCCTCAACTAACCCTTGAAACAACCCTTTCAAGAGTTAGTAAAGGGGTTGTTTTAAGGGTTAGTTAAGGTGTTGTTTTAAGAGTTTCAAGTGTTAGTCGAGGGTTGTTTCAAGGTTTAGTTAAGGGCTGTTTAACAAACATTGAAACAACCCCTTTCAAAGGTTGGTTAAGGTGTTGTTGTAAGTTTTAAGGGTTAGTCTAGGGTTGTTTCAAGGTTTAGTTAAGTGCTTGTTTAAATAATCCTTGAAACAGCCCCTTTCAAGGATTGTTTTCAGGGTTAGTTAAGGTGTTGTTTCAAGTTTTAAAGGTTAGTCAAGGGTTGTTTCAAGATTTACTTGAGAGCTTGTTTAAATAACCCTTAATACAAATCCTTAATCAGTTTAAATAACCCTTAAAACAAATCCTTAATTAGTTTAAATAACCCTTAATACAAATCTTTAATTAGTTTAAATAACCCTTAAAACAAATCCTTAATTAGTTTAAATAACCCTTAATACAAATCTTTAATTAGTTTAAATAACCCTTAAAACAAATCTTTAATTAGTTTAAGTAACCCTTAAAACAAATCCTTAATTAGTCTAGATAACCCTTGATACAAATCCTTAATTAGTTTAAAGAACCCTTAATAAAAATCCTTAATTAGTTTAAATAACCTTAATACAAATCCTTAATTAGTTTAAATAACCCTTAATACTATTCCTTAATTAGTTTAAACAACTCTTAATACAATTCCTTAATTAGTTTAAATAACCCTTAATACAATTCCTTAATTAGTTTAAATAACCCTTAATACAATTCCTTAATTAGTTTAAATAACCCTTAATACAATTCCTTAATTAGTTTAAATAACCCTTAATACAATTCCTTAACTAATCATTCAACAAGTCTGCAACTAACCCTTCAAACAAGCCTCAACAATCTCGTGGCTCCCGCTTCGAGTAATACTAAGCTTTAAACTTCCTGTATTCAATATAAGTTCTCCCCGGTACGTTTGCAGTTCCTGTATAATTTATGTAGTATTATCCTCTTAAACCACATGTTCGGAAGTTTAGTGTTTTTTTTTTAAGTGCCTTATAAAATATGAAGAATGGTAGTCTGAAAGCTCATTTTTAGAGCACGTAATTTTTCTTTAATGTTGAGTACTGCATAAAATATATAAAATTTTCCCTGACGCTACGTGTGAAAATGCACTGCTTTTTTTTCTTTGTTTGATGAGTGTTAGGTTAAGTATGTACTAAACTACCTGTGACTCCACGCTCCGAGTGTGCAGTTTCCATTATTGAAGAGAATAAATAAATGAAATATGAAATTTAGGCTATAAAGCCTTCAGCACTTGTGGCAGTACAATTAGGATGCCGAAGTAGCTGAACAGCAAGATATACAGGTTCATAAAAGGAATGAACGAAATACAAGGATCTTAAAAGAGGAACAGTGGGAAAACCATTTATTTGCAATCAGTGTAATTATTAAGGAGGGAAGAATGAATGGAGGTATACTAGAAGGCTTAAAACGTGGATGCAGCTAAGGGTCGAATGGGCTCTGAAAACTACCTAGAGTGACGCCTACAGTGCGCCACCTGCATGATCCCCTCGCGGAGTATTAAACAAAAGAATGCAGCATAAATTACATGAAAACTGTTAAGTAGTGTGTTTTTTTTTTAAGTGAATTTCATAATATATGCATTATTAGTCAAGAATACTACTTCAAATGAAATTGCATATTTGCTTAAAATCGCGAATGCTGCATGGAATGTGTACATTTAACCACCAAGACCATATCTCGTAGGGGCAGTTTTTCATTTGTTTAAAAATCAATACGTAAATCTACTTAAACATGCTCAGAAAATGTAATATTTATTTGGTGTGGGGGACGAGGGCGGGGAGGAAGCCTGAGTATCAGTAGTATAGAATAATGAATAATGTTTCACAACCATTTGCTTAAAACATATTTTTTTTTTTGTTCTAATTCATGCCTGTGCGTTTTGAATATACAACAATGGCGAAGTTAGGGACACAATTTGACCATCGTATTCGGTGACAGGCAACCGTGAGCATCCTGATTACTGCATTTGAATAACTCGGAAATCCTGTTCACTTCCCCTACCTGAAGTAAAATTAGAAGCACCTAAAAACAAATAAACAAATCAATTCTCGCCTATTATTCAGATGAGCTTAGCACACGACTGATCCTTTTCCCTACTGCCCAAATAATTATTCAATAACAATGAATTTACTTTGAGTCACGGCTGCAATGATCTTGCCAACTGGTAACACTGTCTGTTGCATCTAATCGTTTATGGATATTCGTTCTGCATAATCCCGTGTGCAATGCAGAAGCAATATTCCCGAAAATTATGGGACTGGTGCGCGTCTTTACCTGCTGATGACACCTGACTTGCATGCTGGTGATAATAAGGTGGAAACGGGAAGGAAACTCTCTCTCTCTCTCTCTCTCTCTCTCTCTCTCTCTCTCTCTCTCTTCTCTCTCTCTCAGTCTAAGTCATTTAAATTCCATCTGCGTGCTTGTCTCACTCTAAAACAGCTTGCAATCTAATGTTTCCTAAACAGAAAAAGTGTCAGGCAAAACTTTTACTGTTTCTGTCTGCTTCTGCAATAGGAGAGTCAAGCATAAATCTTTCTCTCTCTCTCTCTCTCTCTCTCTCTCTCTCTCTCTCTCTCTCTCTCTCTCTCTCTTATATTGACAAATGGATTTTATGAAAGGGAAAGCACATATTCTCCCCGCTAAATACCTTTGTATTGTATATTCAATGTATAAATCATTACCAGTAAAGGTTAAACGGTTAAAACGGCGTTCTGTAACGCATTTCCACTAAATTCATTTGTAATAGATTTTAAATCTTGTTATTATTTTTCTTATTTTTTGAGCTGGATGAAGTAAAGCGCAATATACACAGCCATGTCTATATTTTTTAGCTCTTGATGCAACACAAAAGCTCACTGTGCAATAAGGTTGCACAACATCCTTTATATTTTAATATACTGGTTATTTTCGAGGCCAAGGGAAAATGCAAAGAGAAAAACATGTGATATGATGTCTGCAATGACGGGATCATTGCTGATAGAAACACGTTGGTCAACTGCAAGACATTATGACCTTTGCAGTTGTCACAGCAGTAATATTACTAAATATAAATGACTGCCGGTACAGCTGAAAGGAGAACCACCTTTTCTTTCACGCTCCTGTGAAAGGCGGGGAAAAAATAAAAAAACGCGCGCGCGCACAAACACAAACACAAAAACGTAATTTCGTCGAAGAACGTAACGAGAGGCGTAAAAGGACTTCAGCTCCTGCAACAACATTCCGAAACGAATTCGTTCTCGGAAAAGGACGCTAAACAGGGTAACTTTAAGGCTCTGCCCCTGTCAAGGTTTTGTGCTTTGTTTTGAAAATAGCACCAGATGCTGAAGGCATTAAGCTCTGGGTACGCGTATCTTAGCGCCCGATGGAAGCAAACGCTCCTGAACGCTTCCTTACTCTTTGGCTTTTATTGCCGCAGTCATTAGAAGTCATGATCGACGATGCGCTCGGGGCTTCCTCACATTCTTTTTAAAGTCATTAGAACTCTGAAGTACGGTTTCCCGAGCTCTTGTTTATCTAGAAGCTGCTGCTGTTTTCCTATAAGCAGTCACTAGAACTCCGAGTTACGTTGCAATAAGCAGTCCTCTCTCTCTCTCTCTCTCTCCTTTTTTCTCCTCGCCACTTAAAGAGTTAACTGAGAATTCCTCGAGATTTTCTCCTACCTCTCGGCCTTTTAAGAATAATTACGATAATGAACGATACTACGCGGTCCATTCATTGTAATTTTTTTCCCAAGGCAATTAAAATTCTGACTTACGACGGTACGAGTGCACATTCTTTCCTCCACATATTCTCCGCCTTCTTGCTGGGTGGGAGTCCAGACTTATTGCCCATTCATACTTCTTCGTGCTATTTTTGTTCGGCAACCTTTTTACTTCGAGAGGGGGAGGGAGTGACTTAAGTGTATATATCTCTGTATCATTGTTTGCTCTCTCGAGCAGAGAGGGAGAGGTATATGACCTACGTCATCAGCACAAAGAGAGAGATACGACCAATGACATCAGAAGACAGACAGCGCGCGCAGGCGATATATATATAATATATATATATATATATATATTATATATATATATATATATATATATATAATATATATAATATACATATATATATCCTATTAATTATTTCCGGGAGAGAGAGAGAGAGAGAGAGAGAGAGAGAGAGAGAGAGAGAGAGAGAGAGAGAGAGAGAGAATTGGGCGTGAGAGAGATAGCTTGTGTAAAATCAGATTAAGCAGTTTGCATTCGTATTTACTCTTCGGCCAGAGTAAATGTTGCAGAGTGAATGCAATCTAGCCGTGAAGGGCAAGGGGGCGATAAATGGAAAGTAAACATCTAGAGGAGCAACAGAAAATTACGCGGTGAACGACAGAGACGAAAAACACGCGTTAAAATGGATCGACCAGACGTAAATGAATTTAATTCCACTTCAGCCGCATCATTAGGATAAGTGGCATTCGCTATCCCTCATACCTTTCAAATGTAAATAAATAACTAGTTCTTCCTCGTACTGACATTAGGATCTTTGGCTAATACTCTCCTAAAATCCCTTAATCTAACGTGTTATTATTTAATGAGAAAATATTCTACCTGTAAGTGCAAAATGTGCACCTGCCCATTTACACTTTTTTTTTTCAAGTTCCTCCAAGTGCCCTCCTTAACCTTTGTTACTTACGGACTTAACACTTTTACATAGGTTCCTTGTCCTTTTTCATACAAACTTGCCCATAGGTGCTTTGTTTTGTTTTTTATTCACACCTGTTCATAGGTACTTTGTTCCTATTCAGTTACACCAGACCATAGGTGGCTGATTCTCTCATTAACACCTCTCTATAGTTGTCTTGTTTTCTTTTTCATTCAAACTTGTCTATGGGTGTTTTTTTTTTTACTCACATTCACACTTGGCTATAAGTCCCTTGATCTAATTCATTGACACCTGTCCATAGGTGCCTTGTTCTATTTCATTGACACTTGTCCATAGATGCCTTGTTCTATTTCATTGACACCTATCCATAGGTACCTTGTTCTATTTCATTGACACCTGTCCATAGGTGCCTTGTTCTATTTCATTGACACTTGTCTATAGATGCCTTGTTCTATTTCATTGACACTTATCCATAGATGCCTTGTTCTATCATTGACACTTGTCCATAGATGCCTTGTTCTATTTCATTGACACCTATCCATAGGTGCCTTCTCCTTTCCATCCACACCTGTCCATAAGCGAATTATTCCATCCTAGTTATTTGTCCAAACCTGCTTCTTGTAAAATCCTAACGTCCTCCCTTCTCATTATCAGCTGCATTCATATGACCCAAAGTCTATTCTCATCTTACCTCAAGTACCTGAACCCTTCATCTCCGTATTCTCACCTCTCTTTAGGCACTCTCCAACTCCTTTTTCCATCATCAATAATCCTCTAACACCAACCCCTCCTTCCCCCTTACACGTCACCCCCGCCCCCGCCCTCCCTTCCATCCAGGCCTCCTCGTCTTCACCTCATCATCCCCTCCAATCATTCCTCTTCCATATCGATCACTTATCGCCAGTCCAATAGAAGACGCGACCCTTGAAGGATAGCCATAGATACAAGGATCCGGATGAATTATTCAATCACTGTCGGGCTGACTTCCCCATACATCTTGACCTACCTGTAATTAAGACTCAGGTGAGTGCCACAGGCGAGGGTTCGTGCCATTATGCCGAGAATAGATTGCCGTGTCTAATTCTTGTTATCTTTGTGATATGACTGGTAAACCTATGTAACAAGGGGGCAATTACTTAACTGTGTCCTTTTGTTGGGTAAAAAGTGCTTTGAATATTGTCACACTAATCATATTATGGGAGATTTGTATTACTGTAGGGTCGCTGAGCATATAATCATGGACTTAGTTGCACAAACACGCGTAGCTACAATTGACCTGTTCATCTCAATAGTTCAAATACAAATAGACAGTATGAAATACTAAAAGGAATATACAAATAAAAAATCGTAGTGTATAGTAAAATAACAGTAAGTATTAAAAACACCAAGTAATTCGTGAATAAAAAGATGCAAAAAAGTTGCCAATAAGAAAGTAATAGGATTGTTAGGATAACCGACTTTCGTAATGGGTTAATTAGAAAACATGGAAGTAAAATGAATGAAAATCCTAAATCTAAAAATGAAAGATTTTCAGTCACAAAAAATACGAGATTAGAATCTAACGAAGAGATTAATTATGCCATAAAACAAGTGGAACAGTCATGAAAACATAAAAAGATATTTTTTTGTGAAACCGGAAAAAAGTGAAGCCAGAATCGTAAAGAATGATAAAGAAACAAATAGGAAAAAGCGAAGGAAAATGACAGAAAAATACAGGGAACAAAAAAAGGCATAAAATATAAAAAAATAAAAAATGAAACCAGAACTGGGAAGTGAAAGAATACAAAAAAGTGGGTGGGGAGAATCTAAGTTTTTATAAAGGGAACGTAGCTCGAACCATAAAAACGCAGAAACGTAAAAATAAATCCAAAAATGACAAATAACGACTAAGAAAACATGTGAAGATGAACCGCTGGCAGATGTAAACAGAATATAAATTTTAGAGGACTAATCTCCTCCTTCCTCGTCAAGATCCGTAAATCTTGGTGAGGTAAAATTGAACCAAGTTTTTTTTTCTTTTGGCCACCAACCATTCCTCAGCTAAATTTATAACTTTTGATAAGGCAAACCTATAAAACAATATAAATTATAAGCTATTCACGTAAAGAAATAGGCAAAAAACGAGAAGTGTAAAAGACAGAAACAAATGGTCAGGTCGAAAACATGTCCTACGATAAATATGAAAAAAAACATTGCAAGAAAAAAAAAAAAAACACAGAGAGAGCCAGCCTAAATGACAAATTAATGAAAAAATAAACTGATAAAAAAAAGCATCCTAAATTTTTAGGGTCTAACCATCTCCCTAATCAAGATTCATGACTCTCGGCCGCTTCGTTGGTGCGCATTTTGGATCTTCCACCGTCCTATCTAATCAAATGTATAGGACCAACGGGACAGGGGGGAAAAATAGTGGCCAATATTCAGGGCAATATTTCATGCCTTTTCAGGTTATATTCAAGTGAACGGCTTGGATGTGAGTTGCATAACCGCGAGGGGCCCTTTATCCCTACTTCAGAAGCCTTGATTTATTTCTTTAATGTGATAACGATTTGTATTTCCTCTACTGCTCGAGTTTAGCTGCTACTGCTGTACTGTCATCGTTTCACTGTATACTACAAAGATCGCCAGAATTGATAGGACGCCAAACCTCCTCTCTGGGGCTTTGGACGAACTGACCTGCGAATTATCAATACGACGATATATTCGCTCTGTCGCGGAGGCCTGAGGGGATATAGTGCTGAATGGTAAATCATAGTTTAGTATTCAAACCCCCAAAAGACTGGTTTGTATCATTATTATAATTATTATTATTATTATTATTATTATTATTATTATTATTATTATTATTATTATTGAGGGGAAACGTCGAGATTCTCAAAAACTTACATTTAATCTTATTACATGCTTCACCTCTTCTTAAGAAAGAGTTTTCTTATTATTCAATATGCAATATTGGTTTCGGGGGAATATAGGGAACCTAATAGGATTACAGTATAGTTTAAATCCTTTTTACTTGGTAGCACCGAAAATGTAGTACTTTAATATTTCCGGCTTGTATTCTAGGAAGTGAATATTGATCATAATGTAATACAATTCACAAAGGTTATTATTTACCATAGCAGAGCCATTTAACCATTGCTAGTTTGTTAGGCACATAACATTGGCTTTTAAATATAATGTACAACTGATTACACACACATGCACACACACACACACACACGCATATATATATATATATATATATATATATATATATATATATATATATATATATATATGTATTATATATATATGTGTGTGTGTGTGTGTGTGTGTGTATGTATGTAGATATGTATAGTATATATATATATATATATATATATATATTGAGAGAGAGAGAGAGAGACGAGAGAGAGAGAGAGAGGAAGAGAGAGAGAGACTTCCAGGAAACAAGAACCAGCCACGGTTTATGTTCTCCCAAAATCAGGGGCCTTCCAATATGAAGGTTTCCAATGTCGTGTTCCTGGTTAGCCATCGATGTTTCAGGCTATTTACAAAGGTTATTTTTTCCTTCTTCCTGAATTTTGTTGCCAAAAAATAACGAAGCTTCGCTTTTATCTAAACCTCTACTATCATTCTCTTTATGATATTTAAGCTTGTCATCTGTTACACCAGTACTCATTATACATTAGGAAACATCAATAAAGAAATTACTTTCTTAAAGATCAACCTTAAGCGAATTAGTCTTTATATTTAAAGAAAATTCTATTAAGCTGTTCGCAACTAATGTTCACATTTATGTATTGTGTTATATTCAGCTGGAGAAATGTTATTCAGAAGTAGGAAAAATAAAGTTCTCTCTCTCTCTCTCTCTCTCTCTCTCTCTTCTCTCCAGCTGGACAAATGTCTCATTCAGAGGTAGGAAAAATAAAGTTTTCTCTCTCTCTCTCTCTCCTCTCTCTCTCTCTCTAGCTGGACAAATATGTCACTCAGAAGTAGGGAAAGTAAAGTTCATGCTCTCTCTCTCTCTCTCTCTCTCTCTGAAAATAAAAGTTATATTAATCAATCTTCATTAGAGTGTTTTAGCACCGTAAATTTAGATAATTAGTGGGATGTCATGGATTCATTCTAAACATAGTAACAGACATTCTCTCTGCCATTTCGCTAATTCCTCACTGTCGGTGTAAAGTCAGCCTCTAATTAACTTACATGCTTTGAAATAAAGTAGGTAAAAAAAAATGCCTACTCGACAAGTTAACGGACTGCATCTTACATAAACACTGGGACTAGTTTGACAATCCATAAATATGTAAATAAGATAATGGGACACAAAATTAAAACACGCACTTAAGACAAACGAAGAATGAAAATAATACATTATTTTTAAAAAATTATTATTAT
>NC_087221.1:28373421-28385921 GCF_015104395.2 Macrobrachium nipponense
GTCAGATTTTGCAATGCCATGAACTGCACAGGATAAGAGCAACGTTGCATAAGACGTTTATTGATTCTTTGCCATTACGAAATGCCCCAAGGATTGATAAACATAAAGACCGAGGCTATTAAGCCTAATCGAATTAAAAAAAAAATTTCATCATTAATCAAAGCAAATGTTTTTGTTATAGTATATAGAGTATAAAGACTACTTACCGTTCGAGGGAAAACAGTAATTTCTCAACATACGTTGTCTATCATCGACAAAATTACTCGAAACTTAAGAGAATTATTTTTAAAAAAATTCGGAAATATAAAATTCATATTAATAAAAGGCTCTTATATATTATTCAAAATTACAAACGATTTAAAAAAAAAAAGAATTATAAGCCTCAGTAAAATTCCTAAATCTAAAAATATGTTTTTCATAAGGAAAACATCAATATTAAAACTACAGTAATGGTTATGAAAATAAAATGAAAAAAAAAATCTTTTTTTCAAATATAATAATAAACATTTCAATATAGAAATATATCAAGAAAATCTACTAACCAATTTATTCTTATTTCCGGTATGTCGAGCACAGGACTACTGTCTAGGTACATGATAAACAAATGATGTTCTTTCACTTTCACATAAAAAAAACTGCCATTAAGGTAATATCGCGTGACAAGAAAACCTTGTTGGTATATATATATATATATATATATATATATATATATATATGTATATATATTATATCTATATATATATATAATATATATATATATATATTAAGATATATATACTATATAATATATATAATATATATATATATATATATATATATATATATATATATATATACATATATATATATATATATATATATCCTGCCGCTTCAACAACAAAAACTGCCCTTATTAGGATATCTCGCTTGGAAAGAAGGCTGTTTCAGAATATAAGAAAAAATTGGAGGTAACCCCCCCCCCCAAAAAAAAAAAGAGCAACAACAAAAAAAAAAAAAAACAACAACAACAAAAATTAAGTCAACTGAGAAGACTGTCTTGAAGCTTAGGGAATTAGGTTCCCATCCTTTCTGCTATAAAAGGAAAAAAAATTCCTAAGAAAATAAAGTCGGCCGAAAAGACGATCTCGGAATATCTGGAAATAATCCAGGTTTTCCTGTCAACAACAAAAAAGAAAACAAAAAAAAAACATTAAAAGTTCCCTTAAGGGACAGACTTGGAAAGAGGAGAGAAAAAATTAGGGTCTTTTCATTTCAACAACACAAAACTGCCTGAAACAATGTTCACTAAAAAAAAAAAAAAAAAAAAAAAAAAAACTTAGAAATGGGTTGACTTAATTTCAGCCACAAAATAAAGGAAAAAAATTAACTGTACAAAGGTGTCATCTAAAAACACTGCCTTAGGAAATAAAAAAAAAAAAAAAAAAAAAGAAAAAAAACAAAAAAAAATTTTATTACAGCAAAAAAAAAAATGCCTTAAAGAATGCTGACTTAAAAATTATGACTTCGAAGGAAAAAAAAAAATGTCTCTTCTCTCATTTTTCCTCTTATCACTCAGCCGTAATTATCGAGAAGTGGATGTGACTACCTACGTTTTCTCCCAAGCTATAAGTGACATTAACGAGACAATGAGACCGTAGCGAGCAGCGTTAATTGAAGGGAACAATGGCTAAACGGAAATAAAAGACTGTTTTTTTTTCTTCTCCCCATTTTCTGTTTGATTTCTTGATGAGTTAAAGGCGATATGGTGACAGATGTCTCGCACATACAACATGTATGAGTAATCAGAACGGGAAAAGTCGTTTTTATGAATGTTATCGGGTTATATTTGGCGTTTGGTTAGAAATGTGACGACAGAGCTGATCACAGCTTTTACTCGATGAAATGATTGAAAGGAAATTATCACATTATCTATCAGCCTCTCTCTCTCTCTCTCTCTCTCTCTCTCTCTCTCTCTCTCTCTCTCTCTCTCTCCCCAGAAAAATCTTTCTTCTGCCTAGTTTTCAACACATTCTTCATAATTGCCTTCTCAAAATGATTTCTCAAAAACAGATTTCCATCTCTCTCTCTCTCTCTCTCTCTCTCTCTCTCTTCTCTCTCTCTCTCTCTTTCTCCTATGAGTACCACGGGACTGGGGTGTAGGTGTCTGGATCCCAGAATTAAGATTCTTTTCGGGTTGATCTTGACCCCATATCTATGGAGTCATCTTCATCTTGGGGTTGTCATAGGAACGGAATATGGACCATGTGCTATTTACCAAAGGAAAGAAATGGTTTTTATACCCTATCTATATATAATATATATAATATATATATATATATATATATATATATATATATATATATATATATGTGTGTGTGTGTGTGTGTGTGTGTGTGTGTGTGTGTGTGTGTGTGTGTGTGTGTGGGTGGGTGAGAGAGAGAGACAGAGAGAGAGAGAGAGAGAGAGAGAGAGAGCGAGAGAGAGAGAGGAATAGACTGAATCAGTCACTTCTATTATTATTCTCTGCAGCGCTTGAGAAAGTAACTTGAATGAAGTTGGAATGTTATTTCCAGAGCCCATGAACATAAATCCAAGAATTTAACGTTTTTTATTCAAAATAGAACTAGGAACGAAAATATTATCTAGTACACATTTTCATATTCATTTTAAATGCATACGAAAACACATACACACATACATATACATATATATATACATATATATATATATATAATATATATATATATATATATAATATATATATATACATGTGTGTATGAATACAGATATCTTTTATGCCTCCTAATTAAGGGAAGGATAAATGCTGCACAGCATATAATTACAGAAAATGGATGCAACTAAAGCCGATGGAAAAGCAGTTACATTTATCCTAGTCTTTCAAGAGACGATATTAAACTCTAATTCTTGGCTCGAAGCATAAAAGAACATCCAAACTGATTGGCACTTGATGTTGCAATTAGCTATTTTTAACTCAAATGTAATTATGAAGCAAATTGCAGGTTCAAAGCTCATGTCACTGACTGAAAATTCAGACTATTTTTTAGAGAATTTATTCCGCTCATAGTGCTACAATTGACATGTTGTGCCAACGTGTTTGTTATTGATTGCAAATACTTTTCTTCCTTTAAATATTCATCGTCTAACATCAAACTTGAAGTAACGCCAGCATCAATGATGAATTGAGGTATTCAAATGCTTAACTTTCTACTAACACACTGAGATTTAATACAAAGTCACCCTTTTATTTTTAAGGCGTGTATTACATTCCGTGTCATCGTTTCCAGTAATAAATAAACGAGTTAATTCACTTTTGAAATGTTATTCATTCCCAATATCAGTTCAATGCAGTCCCAAAGTTTGGCCGGCGGCTACGACTACAAATTTATCAAAACAGTGCATGACATATTATGATTAATAATATCACGGGCGTTGGCAATGTTGTCGGCGCTTTGGTCTCTGATTTTACATTCATTCTGCAATAAACATTCATTAAAATTCCGGCCTTACGCAAGAGTTCCAAACCGTACCATTTCCTTTCCACGGGCGTCGGAATTGCGACGCCAGATAATTCGCAATCAATTAATCCTCTACACGATTCACCTCTCGCCCTTTTTCAGCGCCGAAAATACGCCAAGGTTTCGCCCCAGCGATGCTCCATTTCCGGCCCAGGATATTTCCTTTCAAAGAAACCCGGGCCGTTTTTCTTCCAGAAACGTCAGAGGCAAAGAGAGAGAGAGAGAGAGAGAGAGAGAGCTAATTCTTACTAATTTCTCCTCCGAGCTTTTATCGATTACCCTCGCAGGTATCCGCCGAGTTTCAGCTCATTCCTTAATGAGTGTTAATCGTTTCTTGGACTTTTGTTTTTTTTTTCCCTCTAGTTCCCGCGTTTTAAGTTTGGCCATTTGATTGCCGGAGTTTTTTAGGGAATGAAGTTGGTGCCCTTCGCAAAGAGAGAGAGAGAGAGAGAGAGAGAGAGAGAGAGAGAGAGAGAGAGAGAGAATTTAAAATTATATTTCCTCTTTGTTTAGGACTGAGTTATGGAGTAATTTCTTATTTATTTCAGCGAGAGAGAGAGAGAGAGAGAGAGAGAGAGAGAGAGAGAATTCAAGAATTATATTTCCTTTTTGTTTAGGACTGAGTTATCTGTAATATCTTATTTATTTCAGTGTGAGAGAGAGAGAGAGAGAGAGAGAGAGAGAGAGAGAGAGAGAGAGAGAGAGAGAGAGTAGAATTTTGTATCTTCTCTGCTTAGGAATTAGATATTTGGAATATTTTTTATGCAATCCAGAGAGAGAGAGAGATAGAATCTGGCTACATATTACAAGATGTAACCAAACAAATTGCCTGGCAGACGGAGGAAAAATTTTGAAAACAAAACCTTACTACAAAAATAACCAGAGGTATGCCAGGCTTCTCCTGTCAAACAGAAATAATCCTGAAAATCTCCCGGTTGTTTTCAACGAGGACCTTTGAGTGGTATCACGAATGGATGCTGCATCTTGAGATGCTGATGCTGCCAACTGGGATTCCCCTCCAAGAAATGCATTCGGCTCGACAAGACTCCTTTTTTTGGGATTTGTCAGGACTTCCGCGACCTTCCAGACCAGAGAGTATATTCAAGATTCTCTCTCTCTCTCTCTCTCTCTCTCTCTCTCTCTCTCTCTCTCTCTCTCTCTCTCTACGCTTAAGGATAAAGCAGCAAGGGAGGAGTTTTATCCAGTGGCTAGCAGTTTAATCCTGAAAGATTCAATAGACACCAGAAAACTAACACCTACTGTAACGCTGCACTGATGAAGAAATGCATATGGTATAACAAACAATATTTGTGGCATTGAAATAGTCGGGGTTTTAAGCTAGTGCCAAGATGTACATATATATATATATGTATATATATATATATATATATATATATATATATATATATATATATATGTATATATATATATATATTATATATATATATATATATATATATATATATATATATATATATATAGAGAGAGAGAGAGAGGCTGTAGAGAGGCGAGGAGAGGAGAGAGAGAGGAGAAGAGAGAGATGGGTACAAAAAACATTCTTTGTAGCCTTATAACTACTTATGTTTTAAAGCCAGTGCCAAGATAGATATGTATAGGGTATAGATAAAAACTTAGCAAGAGAGAGAGAGAGAGAGAGAAGAGAGAAGAGAGAGAGAAAAGGGGTGTGGGGGGGGATGGAGAATAGTACGCCATACTTGGAAAACATCCAACACTAGCTCAAACCCTATACGTACCCATTTTATACATACTCCACCCTGAACTTACTCCATCCCTCCTGTTCTTGACCAGAGCAACCACCTCCATCCCCCCCCCCCACCCCCCACCCCCACTTTACCCCCCCCCGGCCCCCTTCATCAAGGGAAGAGTCAAATAGATTCAAATGACTCTCCGTTCCATTGCAGCCTGCAACTGTTCAAGCTCCCTTGCCCTTGGGAACTGCAGCCAGCGATTGTTAATTCACGTTGCATCAAGGAGTGTTTTATCGTGGAAGAGCCGTACAGTTCGAGTTTACGCTTCCATATAACGATGTTCGCTAATTAAAGACTTGTGGAGAGAGACCGACAGAGAGACAGGCAGAAATCAATGGGTGGACAGTGAGGTTATACAATGCACAGAGAGAGAGTTACAAGGATTTAGATGTCCCAAAGACTTATGATTTTGTCTAGCTTTCTTTTAAACTCTTCCACACTGTTGCTGTTTACAACTTCTGGAGGGAGTTTATTCCATGTGTCGCTTATCTTGTAGGTAAAGAAGTTCCAACAATGAGAGAGAGAGAGAGAGAGAGAGAGAGAGAGAGAGAGAGACAGACAGACAGACAGAGCGAGAGTTACAAGGATTAGGATGTCTCAAAGATTTATTATATTCCATCCGAGGAGACATCGTGTACTCACTTATCTCTAGGAGCAGGTTTTACAGTTCATTCACAGTGCCCTAATTATTCTGTCTAGCTTTCTTTTAAACTCTTCCACACTGTTACTGTTTGCAATTTCTGGTGGCAATATATTCCATGAGACTCATATCTTGTAGGTAAAGAAGCTCCCATAGAGAGAGAGAGAGAGAGAGAGAGAGAGAGAGAGAGAGAGAGAGAAATATTTCCATGCAATATGCATACGACTCGACTAGAGGACAGCTTATGTAACCTACTTCGACTAACGCGGTGACCTTACATTAAGAAATAAAGTTTTTTTTTATTATTGTTTTTTTTTTTTTTTTGTGGTAAACGCAGATTCGTGCGTTGCAGGTCATTATGAGATAAGAAAGAGGGAACTGAGAAGTAACACAGTAAAATAATTGGCATTAGAAGGGTAGGGAGGGGGGTTGTACGCAGAAAGAAATTATGCTCATGAAGTCGAGGAATCTTGTCTATGGTTTTCGTATTATGTAAGTGTCTATATATATATATCTATATATATATATATATATATATATATATATATATATGTATGTAATGTATGTATGTGTGTAATAACACACACACACACACATATATATATACGTATATATATATATATATATATATATATATATATATATATATATATATATATATAGATAGATATATATATATATCATATATAATGTATATATATATATATATATATATATATATATATATATATATATATATATATATATATATATATATATGTGTGTGTGTGTGTGTGTGTGTAAATTCTCATCCTTGTGTGCCCACTCTTATTCATATACACGCAGAATAATCCATACCCTCCAGCTTATGAAACACCGGCCTACTTATATTCAAGTACATATTTTTGTGTTCGGAATTCCGAAAAGTGCCGATAAATCTGGTCATAATTCACATAATTTTCGCAATATTCTGGTAAAATGAATCGGCTGCTAAATTAATTAATTTTTTAACAGCTGCGAACGAGCTGCCCGTATTGGCGGCATTTTAATCCAAAATAATTCTCATTCTCTTTCTTCTTTACTTCATCTGGTGTGGTGGTCAGTGTATTTTTTTTATGCATCACTGAATTAATAAATCCTTTTAGGGAAATGTGTGTGATATGTTCAATGTTTATATTATTAGAACATAAATATCATGAAGTATAATGTTTTCGGATTATGTCAGGCTACAAGAGAATAGACTCACAGACAGACGACAGCCCGAGAGAGAGAGAGAGAGAGAGAGAGAGAGAGAGAGAGAGAGAGTTTATCCCTTACCTGCAACACGAAAAGGCGATTTATCATCTGCAAATCGTTGTAAATCAAAATATTACTTTTCGGCAAGACAACTTTATCTTTTGATTCTCTCAGCGATCAACAGATGGTGCTGAGCTAGGCATAAGGTTAGTTCCTCAAGCTCTCAAAAGATGGCGTCAGCTTGTCTTCCCCGGCCGGCAATCAATACCGGGCAGAGGCTTTTGCAGAGTACACAAGATCGCGTTTATATGTGACCGGATTATCCTGGCCGAGATTAATCAAACTTATTTATCAACATGAGTTATGAATTAGGCCGGTATTAAACCGTGCGAAGTGCCAACCAAGCGGAGCATAAATTATGGCAAAAGGTTTGGGAGAAATCTGTTAGCGTTCTTGGACTGGGGAAAGCCATCTTTATGATGCTAACGAGCCAGCAATATTTTCTTGGAATACGTATAAATTTAATAAAAGTAATTTGTGCAAATATTTCAGCGTAGTCCTTTGTACTTTGTAAATGCCACTTATATTAGTTTCCACAGCTAGTGATTCTAGGAACACTGTTGGGATAAAATAAGGCACTTCATGGCATCTTACTGTCAAAACCCGTTTTTGGTGGCGGCTAATTTTGTGTATTTATATATCTTACCCTTTTAACTATTCCAAAAAAAAGCCGATTAATAACAAAAATACGAAATCGACCTAAATTTTACAGATATAAAAAACTAATCGACAAAAAAATTAAATAGACTTAAATTTCAAAGATAAAGGGTTTGACGTTAGATAAATTATGCCAATAAGTTAAATAAGTATTTATTTTTTAACACATTGCCAAAATGCTCCATGTTATTAACTGAGAGCATGAATGTGAAATGTCTCTATAATTTCGCTTTGTGAAGGATGTTTCTATTCGCCGTTCTCGTTCTTTGTAAGATAATGAGCCACAGAATTACAATAAATGGTCAATATGAGAATCATTCCAGAGCAAATGCGGAACAGAACACAGCCCAAAATGACCTCAATCAACATAGATCGAGAAAAAAAATGGAATATTTCAACATAACTTCATTCTGTAATGCTGCAAGATTTTTTTTTTTACCCCACTTCATTCAATTATTGTCCCAGAGCCGGACTATTTCATTTCTTATATCTTTATTGCTACCAGATTCAATAAGACGGCTGACGGGAAACATAATGCTTTACATAAGGTTCTTATATATGACAAGAGGATTACCAAAGTAATCTCGCATCCGGAACAAAAAGATGTCCTTTACATGATAAAACAACAAAACAACATTACACGTGTGGTGGAGAGAGAGAGAGAGAGAGAGAGAGAGAGAGAGAGAGAGAGAGAGAAGAGAGAGAACGTTGTGCAATCTACCACTCTTTATACCACATTGTTAATAGGTTGGCTATTAAAGGGACCTTACTGCTGTTATTAAACGTGCAGTGCTTGTTTGTTTATTAAAAAATTAACGACGTACATAATGAGTACGAATTTCTCTCTCTCTCTCTCTCTCTCTCTCTCTCTCTCTCTCTCTCTCTCTCTCTCTCTCTCAGTAATAAATGGACACGATTTTATGGTATGTATTGGATAACTCTTGTCGTCTTCAGTTATTTTCTACAGCCATAATTTTCCCGGATACTTCAAGACACAGATGATAAACTTTATATAAACTACTATAATTGTGTTCACGAACTCTCTACTCTATATCATATGTAGTATTTTTGGCGTTATTTATGTATTCATTTATTTATTTTTTTACCTTGATGGATTTCCTTACCAAAAGCAAACGTTACCTACGATACAGTTCTGGTTGTGTCAGTGATAAGATGAAATGACTGGTTTCCAAATTCCAAAAATAAGCAAATACTCTCATAGCATGAAAGAATAAATTTCAAAACAATTCAACATCATGAGAGTCTGATTTCACACACTGGAATGACAAATGAAAATATCTTTCTCAAAAAAAAAAAAAAAAAAAAAAAACTGGAATGACCAAATGAAAACAATATATTCCTCTCTTAAAATAAAATGGAATTACCAAATGAAAACTATATATTCCTCTCTTAAAAAAAAAAAAAAAAACTCGCTGACAGGGTTAAAATGGTCAAGAAAAAATGGCACAGACGCGATAAAATGGGAAGTTTTCACCAGAAATATGAATGTTTTTCCAGGCTGAAAACCCTCTCATGACACAGCCCAAGTTTAGTCCCAAGGCGTCTTGAGTAACTCTAACTTTCGGGAGCAGAGTTTAAGTAACTTCTCTCTCAATTTACACGTCGCCATTATCCTTAAGTAGATACACAGCTTCTTTATTTAATTTTGTCTCGCTTCATTTTCTTCCGCTGTACGTAGCCATAAGATGCTTTTTTCCATTGTATTCCTATCTATTTTATATTATTCTCGCCACCATTACAACTTCCCCTTTGATTTAATTTTAGGTTGATTTTTTAAAAGTGATTATGATTACATAATTACATCCAAGTATATTCAATGAAAAGTAAATATCCCTATTATATTTATCGTAGATTCATTGCCCGTAACATCCTGTACTTCATTATCATAATAGTGTTTAAGACCTCCTTCAAATATCACGATTTCACATTATTAACATTGTATGATACATTGGCTGCTGTTAAATTCCCATTTTTGCCGTTGCAATTAATCACCATAATTCAGTTCCACTTTATGTACTTACGAACATACAATGAAAAACCAAAGGGATAATAATTCTCGGTTTTAATTACGAGAACTTAAGGAAACACTAACTTCGAAGACAGTCTGTGAAGCCACAAAAGTTTACAGATACCGAATTTGTCTATAATTTCTATTCATTCGCACGAATTAATGAATAAACAGTTAGATAAAAGTATAATCATAAGATGAAAGATTTGGGCGTTCATTTTAGCGAGAAATTAGTTTGTATTATATTATTGTTCCTATATTCCTTAGAGGAGATTGCATGATGAATAGAAAATTTAAAAAGCTAAATAAACATTAAATATTCGAGCACCCTTCATACCACCCACTCTGTTTTGCAAACATTTTTAAGATTCTAAAATTTGCTCGGTTTGTGGATGAGACTTTTACGTACCCTGATCCCAATGCACCCAAGAAGGGGAAGGAGAGAGAGAGAGAGAGAGAGAGAGAGAGAGAGAGAGAGAGAGAGAGAGAGAAAGTGGTGGGGGTGAGGACGAGTTGTTTGTTTCTTGAAAATGTTACATGTTTTAGGCAGCACACCATATATACATACATTTATATACACAGTTCGAGTTTTAGTTAAGGCGTCATTAAAGTTTTTTTGAACTTAGAAACGACAATTGTACAGAGAGAAGAGAGAGAGAGAGAGAGAGAGAGGGTGGGGCTGGGGTGGGGACAAGCTGTGTGCATCTTAAAAATGTAAGATATTATGTAAGGTTTTATAGACCAAACACACATGCACATATACTACATACATACACAGTTCGAGTTTTAATTAAGTACCTAATAAATTTTCAAATAACAAACGACAATCGTGGGGAGAGAGAGAGAGAGAGAGAGAGAGAGAGAGAGAGAGAGAGAGAGAGAGAGGGTGGGGACAAGCTGTATGCATCTTAAAAATGCCAGATATTATGTAAAATTCTAATAAACCAAAGACACATACGCATATACATACATACATAGTTCGAGTTTAATCAAGTATCTAATAAATTTTCAACTAACAAACGACAATCGTGCAGAGGCAAGAGAGAGAGAGAGAGAGGAGAGAGAGAGAGAGAGAGAGAGAGAGGAATGATCCCATTTCTAATATCTGGCGAAAAGCCCCCATCATAATTCTGGAGACATAGATTCTGGTGAGCCTCCGGAGTTATCTATGAAGTCCACCTCCACTTACTTATCTCGGATACTCCTTTACTCAGAACTTGTAGAAAGTGAACCGAGATAAAAGTCCCTCGTATCAAAGAACCTTTCATTGTGATTCCTATCTTCTTTACGAGTTCCTTCTTTTAATTACTTTGGAGTTGATGAACGCCTCGTCTCTGTGACATCTTAATTAAAAATTGGGTATTCTAAGATGAGTGGAGACATTCCATACTTTATTATTATTATTATTATTATTATTATTATTATTATTATTATTATTATTATTATTATTATTATTATTACCGTTTTGAAAACCAAAAATTACAGATAATCTGCTTTCACCCATTTGATTGTTCCTTTTTCTTCATGTGTTAATATTCCTCAAAAGCACGTTTGCATGCATTCAGAACTTACTGGGTTTAATAGATAAGTTTAATCATGATAATTTTTTAACAAGAAATTATTCGCTTTGCAATTTACCAAGCAGCTCTCTGTTTATCAAGCCACCATTTTTTTTCTTGGTACACGATACCAAATGTTATTACGACTCCCGAAAATAATACATTACCCTATATTTGTTATGATATTTTCAATAAATTTATAATATAGAATTTCTCTGACAACAACGTTAACCTGAAAAACGCGTTCCACGGCATTTATTTTCTTCATGCATACTTAATGATAGTATAATATCGTACGGTATAACATATTATAGTATAGTAGTAGTAGTACAGTATATTATAAAGAAAAATATTTCACTGTTCCATTCGGCATTTGATTATAGAACCAAAACATAATTGTAAGGCACAATCACATATACACTTGAGAGAGAGAGAGAGAGAGAGAGAGAGAGAGAGAGAGAGAGAGAGAGAGAGAGAGAATATGTTATTTTTTTAAATTTTGAATTCTGAGAAACATGGTAAAAACAGACGGAGACAGAAAGATAAAAATACCTTTAGTCTCATGATCTGCACAATATATAAATTTAATTAGACAGAAAAGAAGAGAAAAATAGTAAAATGCCCCCATTAAAGACAATGTTTTTATTTCCGACATGAATGTAAGTTTTACTTTAAAAAAAAAAACAGAATAGGCGTGATCCGAACTCCAGCTTACTGGAGACGCGTGTAAGATTTCCCCTTCAGGCATAAGTTGTAAACATTATATTCCTACCTTTAACGTAATTTGAAACGTGCTAAAATCTATGGTCAAATAGAGTCTTATTTTTTTACATTCTCATTCTAATAAGTAATTCAGAAATATCCTATCCTAAAATTCCTGTATCTTTATCTCAATGTCAAACACCTTATCCAGACCTTTTTAAACTCTTCCATAGACCTTCCCTATCCCCCCAACAAGAACAAGAACAACATCAACAACAACGAGAAAGTAGTTTGTAGACTTACTCCCCAAGTAAGCGAACAAAGTAAAACGAGTCAACCCAGTAGCATTTTACG
>NC_087221.1:28393421-28403421 GCF_015104395.2 Macrobrachium nipponense
CCTATCTGCCATAGAGCTTTGTACCCCTATACGCTTCCCATATCCGGTGGCATAGCATACGGGCTTGTTACGACGACTTGCGTGCAGTGTACAGAGAGCCCTGACATGATAACAGGCTTTGAATATCAACCAAGCACTGATAAGAAACATGATACCCACGCCCATTAGCAGACACGCGTTACCGATAAGGGCACAACAAAGGCCCACGCGGGGCATTTTCTTATCTGGGCGTAGGGACACAAATCTTCCGTTGGGTCAACGTGACATATGTGGTTGACGCCACTATCTGATTTCCCAGCTTCTTATCACATGCTATGCTGGACTGCGAACGTGTGTTTGCGTCTAAGAGGAAGAACAGAGAGAGAGAGAGAGAGAGAGAGAGAGAATAAGTAATTGATTTTGTGAACCATTCTTATCCGGGTATCACTCATGGGTATAGCTGTGTAAGTGTGTATTCCTTTTCAAATATATACTTGAAAAAATACATACATACACACAAATTATATATATATATATATATTATATATATTTATATATATATATATGTATATCTATATATACACACACATAGAGACGAGAGAGAGAGAGAATAGGACGAGAGGAGAGAAGTGAGAGGGGAGACCGAAGAGAGAGAGCGGAGGGGGAATGAGCGGAGAGACGACGACGACTAGAAGAAGGAGGGAGAAGGAGAGAGGAGAGAAGAGAGGCAGAGGGAGAGATGGACCGAGGAGAGGATTGAGAGACGGGAGGAGAGAGAGCAGGAGAGGCCGCTTGTGTGTGTGTGTTGCGTGCATTGACGGGCTGGGAAGTGTTCTACTTCTATATTCAAAAATATATTCATAGAAAACGTCATTACATGAAGTGTCTTATAAGAGTGCCCGATTAGGATGCTGGTTACCTCTAAGTAAATCCATACCCCTCCTGGGTCTTATACCCAATAAAGCTTCTCGGGGCATTTGGTTGCCCTTCTCGTCGGCCATTTGGTTAGAAAAGATCACAGGTTTACAAAAAACCGCTCATCGCTTGTTTCCGAAACTTGACGTAGATATTAAACGAGAAAAAAAAATTGAAGATTGGACGTTATTAATAAATCATATTGATGAGGCGATAATTCTTAAGTAATTTAAAGTTATTAAACTGAAAGAAACAATTGTGATTCCATTTTAATTCCGGGTAACCCAGGAACTCTTGTTTGTGATTAATGTTTGCCAGAGCTTGTCATTTTAATATATTTTAGCTACTTTAGCGACAAGGGTAATGCATTTTCCTTATAAAAGAAGATAAAGTAGGGCCTATTTACACATCGGGAGGTGGAGTGTGGGTTGTGGGTGGGCTGGGAGGAGGTGGCACAAATTTATCATTCATTATTCCAAAATTTCGTGATGAAATTTATCAACGATAAAGGTCTCATTAACTGAATTTCGACTCATTCTCGCTAGAAAGGACCGTCATTATGCGCATTCAATCACGCACGGTGCTCGCTACAAAGAAACATACAACCCTGTGTGTGTGTGTGTGTGTGTGTGTGTGTGTATGTGTTACTAGGATGCACATGTAAGTAATTAAGTTTTAAGTTTAGTCCCGCGTACCTATTGTAAACAAATGCTTTGTAAATGTATTCTTTTCAATAAGCTATGCGCCATGTACGTCAGTATGAGTCTATTGTGGTACACATATAAAAAAAAAATTGTGGGCGTGTTTAGCACAATGTACATAATATGCACGTGTACGTGCATACGCATGTTAACTACAGTATGCATACTGCAAATAAGGAGCAGGCTAGTTATTTAATATACATAACATATACATTTGCGCGTGAGTGTTTGTATATTGACTCAGTGGGCATAGTCTAAATAATTTAGTGAGTGTGTGTGTATGTGTGTTACCAGTATTTCACTCATTTTACACATATCATAATCATATATCTAAATCAGAAAATTCCCCCTAAGCCATCCATGAATAACTTTACATAGATTTCCATCTGTATCTAAAAAAAGAAAGGAAAAAATATTCCGGGGAAGGGCCAAGGATCACTGATGCCTTTGTTTTGCAAACTACCGGTCCTGGAGATTGTTATTGTCGCAGAGAATATAGGGCGTCCCTTCTATAGGATACGCCCCGGAATCCTGCCTATCTCTTTGTAGAAATCCTGCTGCGAGGACGCGCGAGGCTTAATAGAGGCCAAGGCTCCTCGAGGGCAAGCCTCCTCGAGGACACAGTGATAAATTGAAAGAACCAAGATGCTGAATCCTATTAACCCGAGGTTAATTTCTGTCAAAGCCAGGTCAAAGGTCACATTAATTTCCCAGTCGGTTCTGGTCGGGAAAGAAGTTATAGAAAAAAAATAAAATGCTTATTTTTGTCGTAGGCCTTGGGAGCACAGCAGCTGTTACACAGCAGCCTGGCCTTTCTGGGGGTCCATTAATGTCGAACAGCAGTTGGTCCGAGTCGTATCGGCGCTCGGCAATAACATGGTAATGCTCCGTCTCGGTTTCACGGAGGAAATGTATGAATACATTAACAATATAAAGGCTGGGAAGAGACAACGGGGATTTTATTTTTTCATCGCTTACTGATTTTTATTCCTAGGGGTTTGTTTTTATGGCGATTGGTTGGAGCGTTATATTTATTAAAAGTTCTCTCTCTCTCTCTCTCTCTCTCTCTCTCTCTCTCTCTCTCTCTCTCTCTCTCTCTCTCAGGCATTACCATAATCTTTTCTTATCCTGTTTTGGTACGCTAGTGTTTTTTAATGTTTGGGTGGTCCTAATATTTCGGTGGTCTTGTAATATTTCACCTCTCTCTCTCTCTCTCTCTCTCTCTCTCTCTCTCTCTCTCTCTCTCTCTCAGATGTGGTGGCATGTCGGTCTTGCTTTAAGATAAGATCATCGTGGCCTGATCTGTTTTCCGGGCCATTTGTTTTTTTTCCTTATCAGCTCTCAGAAACTTTCGGAGTCTACTTTATCCACATTCCCTTGCTTACAGTTCGCCTTGGGATTTGTATTACAACGAACCCTCTGCCAGCCTGCTCTTTCTTCCAGGTTTTTATGATGCTTAACAGTACGAATTACTATATGTATATATATATATATATATATATATATATATATATATGTTATCTATATTATATATATATATATATATATATAATATATATATATGTATATAATATATATAAGATAATAACATATATATCATATATATATATATATATATATGATATATATATTATCTATAATATATGTTATATTTTATATATATATGTGTGTGTGTATGTGTGTGTGTGTGTGTGATATATATATATATATATATATATATATATATATATATATATATACATATATATATATATATATATATATATATATATATATTTATATATATATACATGTATATATGTATATATGTATGTATATATATATATATATATATATATATATATATATATATTATATATATATATATATATATATATAAGGCTACAACTATAGGAAGAGCCTGTTTGACCTGCCTTTATAAGTGAAGTTATTTTCATTACTTTTTACCTTTCTGAAAGAAAAGTGTTTTGTCGGCTTTATCTGACCGTCCGCACTTTTTTGTCCGCCTTCAGATCTTGCAAACTAATGAGGCTAGAGGACAGCAAATTGGCATGTTGATCATACACCCTTCGATCATGAAACATACCAAATTGCAGCCCTCTAGCCTCAGTAGTTTTTTTATTTTTAATTCAAGATTAAAGTTAGCCATAATCGTCCGTCTAGCAACGATATGGGAATAGCCCCCACCGGCCGTAATTAAAGTTTCATGGGCCCCGGCTCATACAGTATTATATCGAGACCAACGAAAGATAAGATCTATTTTCGGCGTCCTTGATTATACGCTGTATACAGAAACTCGATTGCGCAAAAGAAATTTCGGCGCATTTTTTACTCGCTTACATTTATTATGATGCTTTTTAATGCGACTTCCTCTTTAATATATATATATATATACGATATATATATATATATATATATATATATATATATATATATATATATATATATATATTAAGGCTACAACTGCTAATCTATTCGATCTGCAAGGATGGACCTTCAGTTCCTCCTAGCTTTGATTTTCAGTTTTATTAGAAAAAAAAAAAAATAGAATTATTATCATCAACGAAAAAGGAAGTTGCGCTAAAATATTGATCTCGGTTAAGGTTAGGCGATAAATAATAAAGCGGATTTGGAACTTTTGCTTGATTGTTTTCATTCTTTTTTATTTTTTGTGATCAAGGAAAGATTTGTTCCATTCTTATCTCTGTCACAGATCTGCGATAAAGAATTTAGCTCCACGTCCCCGTTTCGGCGAATTTGTGGCTGGGCGAAGCTGTAATGGTGGAGAAGGAGGAGGAGGAGAAGGAGGAGGAGGAGGTTTTAAACTGAAGAGATTAATAATGAAGAAAATTATATAGCTGAAAAGAAAGAGGTCGAGAACAAAATTGAAGAAGAGGCTGTTGTTGGAAGAGTAAGAACCTGAGATTAAGGAAAAGCAAATAAGAAGGAAGAAGAGGTGATTAAGAAAGGGCAGAAGGGAGAGGTGGAGGACAAGAAGAAAGAATAAGGAATGAGGAATAAGACGTGAATAAGTAATCGTAGAAGGATGATGGAATAAGGTCAGAAAAAAAGGAAGAGATAAAGGAAATCAGAAAAAAGTACAAAAGAAGAGGAATAACGGGAGAGAAAAGAATAAAAAAAAGGGGTAAATCCAAAGTAGAGAAAAGAAAAAAAAATCGAAGACATAATAGGAAGGAGCCGATAAAAGAAAGGTTTCAAGGAGAGAATCGTGAAAGGATGAAAAACTCTGAACGTAAGAAAGTTTCCTTTCACTTCGTCATTTCTTTTGATCTCCATCTTTTCAGCCTTCCTTTTGATTCGTGATCCTGAGGGCGTAAGTGTAGTAGATCGTGTACGTGTACGGTGTAGGGGGTGTATAATGTCATATGTCCAGGGTGTAGGAGAGTCTACTACCTTTCCCTCCCACGACCATTTCCTTTTTGAAATTTTTAAAGATACAGTACTTATCTATACCAACAGTGCATTTTAATGAACTACATCAATGACGAACATTTTATCCTAAAGTATTACAACTTAAGACTGACAGCCAAATTAGACAAATATTCCGTACAAAAATATCTATAACTGAAATATCTATACTACTTTTATTACATTAATAATGTCACAGATGTTTCACCAACGATGCTTTCTCTCATCAAAAGACAGTAATACTTATGCTTAATTAATTTCACAGATTTTCTATGATTATTGTAGCAATACTAGTATACTATAATTCAACATTCATCAAAATTACATATATTTCATTGCAGCAGTATTTTTTCTGGTTAAATAAGTACATTAGCAAGTTTATTACAACAACCGATTTAATTTTTTTTACTCGATTCTTGTGCATGAATATTAAGCGCACTTTTATGATCATAAACAGCTACGTATTTAATTTTTCAACTCAATTCTTGTGCATAAAACCTAAGCGCATTTTTCTGATTAAGTTTAAAATGTGTTTTGCTTTATTCACAAATCATGAAACTATCGCTGAGTGCATGAATACCTTTTCACAATATTATCTGTATCTCAAATAAGTCAGCAGTATCAACTGTACTTCATAATCTACTAAAAAGTAAACACGTTAATCAATATTAATTAATAGTCAGTACACTGTTCTAGAAATTGTATAGTTTCTCTCTTATGGGGGAAGTGAGGGGGAAGCATTATGCAGTAAACCTATATCCAAAAGCTACTGAATAGATAAACAAGATGAAAATAAAATTGCTTAGATATTCTCGTCAGCAGTATATCAATAAATCTCAACTACGATTGTTTTAACTCATTAAAGAGTACACACACACACACACACACATATCCTTCTACTAGTTCTATTCAAATTAATACCATATTCTTTGGAAGCTTGAATTTTAAGTCAAGGGCTTCTGTGGGCTTCTTCCTATGAATATGGTTTAAGTTCTGAATAATACACATACATACATACATACATACATACATACATACATACATATATGCATATATATATATAATATATAATACATATAATAAATAATGGCATATATATATATATATATAATATATATATATAATAATATATATCATATATATATATATTTATATGTAGTATATATATATATAGATATATATATATATATATATATATATATGTATATATATATATATTGTGTGTGTATGTGTGCGTGTATAAGCTCTTAACTTAATGTTCAATTAGGCTTTAGCACAATTGCTACTATTTTTTATAAAGAGAATACAAATTTCTTTAATTCCTACATGGTGTATCTATATATATATGGCATTATATACATAGATATTACTTCGTATATATTATGTATGTGGTGTTGGGTGTGGTGTGTTGTGTGCGCGCGTGAGAGCGCGGGCATCTGAGTCTGTGTATAAATGAGTACGTATGTATAACGTGTGTATGTATATTCCAACCCCCACCCCCTCCGAAAATTTTATTCTCCAAATTTACACCCTCACCAACGTCGGAAATGGTTTCCTGGTTTCCAGTTATACGATCCGCCTGGAAATTTCCATTCGCGCTCCTCTTTCCCCACTTTCTTCACGGAGCCCCAAAGTAACAGGAACTCGCTGTCAAGAGCAAAAGGACAAAGCAAATAGGGCCGTGTGTCTTACGCGTCTCGAGATCCAAGGTCGTCGTCCTTGAGAACCAGGGTCAATTTATTCTGAACTCACGGAATCCTTAGGGTTAATTTATTCTGTACAGTGCTGAACACGAAAATGGGATGAACTTCGAATCCTTCGTTAATGTTCTGTTTTGAGTTAGAGTAATGGTGTATTCCTGGAAGTTATAGGTGACAGCGGTTTTTTACATACTGAAAAAAGTTGCAGCAATGGAGTAAGGATATAGGCATTGTCTTCTCATGTCTGCGAAGCCTAACACGACGCGTTTATGTTTATACATACATATCATACATATATATATATATATATATATATATATTATATATGATATATATATATATATATATAAGGCAGTGGCTCAGTAAGTAATATAAGTAATTTCTGTGATTTAAAAACCCTGTGCAAGTCGATAATTTTTGAGTTCATCATCAAACACACAAAAGAAAAGGCAGTAACTATCGAGTTACTGCTTAAACACAAATTCCCCTAAATACACATCATTTAGCAAAATATGCGATGAACATATTCAATTAAATAATAAAGGCATTAATAAATTCAGAAAGCAAGTTAAATTTTCTACTCCTTCACCTATCAGATCGTTAATAAAATGCAAATCTCAATTGAATATAAAGTGAAAAATAATGTGGTATTCACAGGAAGAAATATTTGACCAATTACAAATACTTATGGCAAAAGTTATATAATATTTAATTACTCAAATCAGAAAGGTTTTCTGAGTATCTGTAAAGTAAAATCTAGAGCATACCGACATTTCAAAGAAGTCTGTCTGCAAGAACTAGAAATTTCTTGTCATGACAGCTAGAAAAGGATGTTATTACTTTTTTGAAATGTCTTTTGGTCAGCCCCTCTGATATTTTCGGTTCTTTCCCAAAACCTCTCGTGTTTACTCTTTTACTATTTTTTATTTTTTTGAAGCAAGGCAATTGCATTTTTAGAATTTCCCACCTTTTCTATAAGGGCAATTTCGCTTTTAGAACTGCTCCGACGCACTGAGTTTTACAGTTATTTTTAGAATTCACTTTTAGAAAAGCCACTTTTAGAGCCTGGCTTTCATTTTTTGTAAATCCTCTTTTACTGCATGAAAAAAAAAATTGAAACTCATATTTGCACCACCACTTTCTCTTAAAACTAAACTTCAACGGTTTGAATTTTACAGTTTATTTATCTATGTCTTTTTTTTTCAATTGGAAGTGACTGAAACGGACAAGATTTTGCAAAGCAAAAGAGGCCCAGCCAACCACCCCCTTCCCCAACCCCCTCCCCAAATAAAAAATAATGGATTCTTTGCCGAAATGCAAAGAAACTGTCAATGGAATCCTCATTCCAAGTGATGAAAAATCCTGTTCAACAAAAGGAGGTGCGTTAAATTATTTGAGAAATACCGAGGACTTAAGAGGATTCCAAAACTTGATTGCTGGTGAATGCGAGTCTGACTCTGGTGTTTGCAACCTCCACAAAGTATCTTGATAAGGCCTGATTGGTTTCCCTGATCTGGCTTCATAATAACTATGGGAATCAGCGCAGGAAGTGTCCACTATACGATAAATACTTCTCACTATTAACAATGTTGTAACCAGAGAAAATCTTGAAAAAAAAAAGCAAAATGGATAAAAACAGAAAATCGCAAATATTATCTTTCAAAATTGAAGGATATGAAATAAGTACCTATTCAAATCGTTAGAATATTATGAATAAATTTAATCAATTCGTCAGAAACTAGAAATTCACAGCTCGCATCTCTATAGAAAACCAGAATACATCGAAGCAAATTAATGTGATGTCCTCCAAAATCAAATGTATGGATTCTTGTTTGTTGTCTGGGACGGTCAAGATTTTGCAAAGTAAATAGGGACCAGCTCACTACCCCAAAAAGGAAATTTCATTTGTGTTATTTTGCTCAAATGAAAAGAAAAACTGTTAATGGAATCGTCATACCATAGTAGATTCACATCAACCGTGCATCTGATGTCTAGGTCAGTCCCTTATGGCGCTCCTGATTGGCTGTTGATGAGCCAATCACAAGGCTGGAAACTTTCAGTCTCTCGAGAGAGTTCACATAGGCAGGATGTATGTTCCACCTCTCCTGGGGTATACTTTTGAAAGACGTAACCCACAGGGGAGGTAAAACATACATCCTGCCTATGTGAACTCTCGAGAGAGACTGGGAGTTTCCAGCTCTGTGATTGGCTTATCAACAGCCAATCAAGAGCGTCGTAAGGGACTGACATAGACATCAGATGCACGGTTGATGCGAATCTACTATAGTAACTTGCTGATGAAAAATCCTATTTGCAAAAAAAGGGACACTATTATTTGGGAAACACAGAGAACTTATGAGTCATCTACATCATGACAGCGAGTGGGATGAAAGTCTGACTCTGGTGTTTATAATTTCCACTAAGCAGCTTAATACCGGCTGACTGGTTTCCCTAATCTAGCTTCATGATAACTATAGGGATCAGCGCAGGATGTGTGTAGAATACGATGAATGGTCCTCACTATAATCAATATGACTCCTCGCCCAGTCACATCTTTAAAAAAAAAACGAAAAAGTTAAAAGAAAATTGATAAAAACAGCAAATCACAACTATTACCTTGGAAAACTGAAGGAAATAAATGTCAGGATTCATATCGTTTGAATATTATGAATACATGCAAATAATTCGCCAGAAACTGGAAAGTCACATTCTATATCTCTAGAGAAAACCAGAATAAATCGAAATATATTCAAGTTACGTGCAAGAGCGGAGACCTCTATTAGCACTTTTATAGCATTTTGAATTACTTTAGGTCCTTAAAAATCAAATGTATGGACTCCTGTTTCCTTTCGAAGGTGTCTCATTTTCTCTTGTCAGTTTGTTATGCAATGACGTTTTAACAATGAACGTTCTCACGTTCAATAACAAACTTATTTGCAACATGTTAACTGTTCATCATTTGTCTCGTTCTATATGAAATAATCTTAAAATAAGTCGACTTTTAAAATCCGCTTTTCTGGATAGTAGGATACTACATTATTACTCTCTCTCTCTCTCTCTGTATCACAAAGCACGCTAGACTGCTTAAGGGGAAAGGTAACCAATGGAACTAATATATAAGCAAATCAACTCGTTCATAACCAACGATACAAAGCCGCCACCGCGGACGAAAATAAAGAATTGTATTATCAAACGGCCAAATGTTTCTTGTTCTCAGAACGACGAACCTCACGCTTTAATCCTCTCTCTCTCTCTCTCTCTCTCCGATGACCTTCG
>NC_087221.1:28405921-28440921 GCF_015104395.2 Macrobrachium nipponense
TAAACAATTGATTTTCTTTCGTAGTTTCTTTTTCTCTCTCTCTCTCTCTCTCTCTCTCTCTCTCTCTCTCTTTTTAATCATTATCCGTGATAAAAACAGTGACACTTACACCAGACAGTTCTGGTTTGGTCCACATTTCTGCATTAACTTTCTCATTTTTAGAAAAGCAGAAAGTAAGGGAGGCATGATAGAGAGAGAGAGAGAGAGAGAGAGAGAGAGAGAGAGAGAGAGAAATCAGGAAGATAGGAATAAGTTAGGCAGACCACCTGGTTAGTTATGGGATGATCCAGGTCCTCGTTTTCTGCAACACTGCCATGTTAATCTAGTTATGGAAGGGCCTAGTACGAGAGGCAATGCAAAGGGTCACAATGAGATCAGAGACTCAGTGATGTGGTGAAATAAATTAGTGTCATTTTGGTCATTTAACGGTCTGACTGCATCCAGTAATAATTTGTTTCGTAATTAGCATCCCCAGTTTCCGCGTCCACATAGCTCTCATCTCTAATAAACTTTCATTACACGATAAGTTCGCAACTCATGAGGTTTCCCTAGTCGTGCAACTAATTAGTGATTTGTTCGCGCATTGCCGCCATTTTTACGTGGATGTATATTTCAATGCACGCGTATGTATGAAGGAAAAAATATATAAGTCTTACGCCATAAATCTTCCAGTCGCCTAATACTTCACACGAGAAACTCCTAGACTATATATCCCTTGGCTTTAAATAGAACGCTCTATACAGCCCTTCAACCCTTCCTATCTACAAGAGAAAATCCCTTTTAGAATACCCATCGTCTTTACTCAACCCGCCGAGGTGTTTCTGAGAGACAACAAAACATCCCAACAACATCAGCAACAGCAAACACAGAAATATAGAAACAAACACACAATAGATTTTCTCCCCCTTGTCTGAAAATGTTTTCCATTCAACAGTCTCACTGACCCAGTCGTATCTCTAGCACCGCAGACCTCTCCTTAGTTGTTTACATATTTCACGGATTTTCTTTCTGCCAACACTTTTTTTCCGGGAATGTCAACTTCCTGCCAGGTCTGAGATGTGTCTTACCTTTTTTTTCTTTTTCTGCTTTTTTATTTTATTTTTTTTTTTTTTGAGAGAGAGAGAGAGTTCCGGTTCGTATCACGGACGCGTTCGCGAAATATCTGGGATTTTCATTTTCGTGAGTAGCGTCCCCTGCATGCCCAGCTAACACAATTGCTCTTGTATACATGAAAAGATAGCACAAAGAGTTGATACTGTTTTTCCGCAGCAATAGATGTAACGCGCACACATGCGCTCATCCTGACATCACATACACATATATACACACACACATATATTATATATATATATATATATATATATATATATATATATATATATATATATATATATATATATATATGTGTGTGTGTGTGTTTGTGTGTGTGTGTGTATAAACTTCGTAGAACAGTGGTTAGGAGTCTCTACTCGCCAGGAAGATGTCTCGAATTCGAAAGCCAAATGAGTTGGAATGCTTAAGTACCATTCCATTTAACTGCAAATAAATAGATAAATAAATAAATACATAAATATAAGAAAAATACAAATGAAATCATAAGCACTAAACAGGACGAACACAAAAATGAAAGTGGTTAAATTAAGAAAATAAATGATAAAGGTCAGATATTTGTAACATTAAAAAACAAAAGAACATTTGCATTTATTAATTCAGGTTATTATGCCAAATACAAGACCTCTCTCATTATGAAATGGTAGAAGAACGGAATAAGAATTCAGCAAATAACATTAAATTAATTGATTAGAAAACATTGTAAGGAAATCATACCATATTTCCACGAAATAATCGACATACACAATTCACAATATTACTAAATCACTAGAGCCTTTATTATCTATCGCCTGATACGATAACCCTTTTGCCATACCGCAAAAAAAAAAAGTGGACTTTCTCTTCACCATTTAAATGAAAGTTAAATGAAAGTGGAGTGACTCTCCCGCCACTAGGTAAGACCAAACTGCTTATGTCATCCGGGCGAAAGTGAAGTTACACGGAGTCAGGGGAGGATAATTAACTTCACGGTAATGCCACCTACCTTACTTTACGCACTAGGGGAGGTTCGCATTACGTATGTTATGCGGTTAATTCTCCCTTCTTGTTTTTCATTTTTTCCTTACCTGGCTTGGAAGCTGTTATGCTCCGAATACATTTATGTTTTTTTTTTTCCTCGAATACATTTATGCTTTTTATTTTTTTTATTTTTGTCAAACTTTCCCCTTGTGCAAGCATCTACTTTTATGCCGTACTACATTACTTCATTTTATTTTTCGCTTAGCTGGCTTGAAATATATTATGCTCCGAATACATTAATGTTTTGATTAAGGTTTTTTGTTCTTTTTTTTTTAACTTTCCCTTGTGTAAGTATCTACCTTTTATGCCATACCAATCACTTATTTTACTTTTCGCTTTGCTGGCTTGAAAGCTATTATGCTCTGAATGCCTTTATGTTTTTTAGATTTTTTTATTGTTGAACTTTCCCCTTTGCATAAGTATCTCTACGTTTTAATTAACCAAAATACCATACCAAATTAAATGAAAAACTTTGCATTTTTGCATTACTCTTGCAGCGATTTACTGAGTATACTTTTATCAATAAAATCATATCATGGCTGAATAAAATCGCTTAATAACATTCATATTTCCAAATGTTTCACTGTCCAAAAGGAACGAAAAAAGTCATAGTTCCTTTTACAATTTCAGCGGTGAAGCCTCTCCCTTTTACTATGGTATTTTTGATAAACAAATCATTAGAAAACAGTGGCAGTATAAGGTTGCATCTGTGTGTTTGTGAGTGTGTTCATTTGATTGCAACTCTCTCTCTCTCTCTCTCTCTCTCTCTCTACCATCTTCTCTCTGTTCTACTTCAAGTGTTCTTGTCTCTCTCTCTCTCTTCTCTCTGTTCATTTGATTGCAACTCTTCTCCCCTCTCCGTCTCTCTCTCTCTCTCTCATCGTCTCCACTCATCTCTTCTCTCCTCTGTGTTCATTTGATTACAGGCTCTCTCTCTCCTCCCCCCCCACTCTCTCTCTCTCTTTCTCAATGTGTTATTTTGATTGTAGCTCTGAGTGTGTGTGTGTGTGTGTGTCATTTGATTGCAGTTCTTTCTCTCTTTCTCACTGTGTTCATTTGATAGCATCTCTCTCTCTCTCTCTCTCTCTCTCTCTCTCTCTCTCTCTCTCAATGGGCTCCGTGAAAAACTATCACCCGCAAAGCATCCCAAAATTACATAACACGTAGTACTTTTAAAATCCTGAGTATGCAGATAAGGTCTGGTTAATTGAATCACTCCCATAATTAATGAAGAGGTGATTGGCACCAGACACGACAATCGAGTGACGTCATGTCACTGGATGTCCAGTTTAATTAAGACCGAGGAATTTTCAATCGGGAGACCGTATCTCTTGAAATGAACGCCATGTTTTCATGGCTCCTTCCGATCAGTTGGAAGATAACTTCATATAGGTTACCTATAATATACTGGCATTAATTCCCTGAATATGATAAACGATCTCATATCTCTCGTGAATAAGAATTAACTGCCATGTTTAGTTAGGAATTTATGCTCGTGAAATTTGAACATGGCCTCGACATGTATGCGACTTATATTATTTGTAGATGGAGGAGGGGCCATCTATTTCGGGGGGAGAATAGGTTGGTGTTTACCAAATTTGCACAATATAATCATACACTAATAGGCAACCAAAAATTGAAATTCAGTAAAATGACAAATGATTCAAGAGGAAGAAAGCCTAACCATTTCTTGACCATTGAAGCTGCCACGTAAAACGAATTTTTACCTTATTATTTTTTTAAACCTGTAAGTGAGCTGTAAACGTGAATGTATTAAATGTAAATGCATGTGCGGATGATACTATCCAAGCAAAAAAAAGGGAAGTAAAAAAAAAAAAAAAAAAGGTTCATAATTGCCTCTTAAGAAAAGGTGTCTGTGGAAACGGAGCAATGGAGGTAACATAATAATAAGACTAAACTGAAGTATATGGAAAATTAAGAAGAACATTCTCCCAGCACTAAAACAGTTAAAAGATTCAGACTCGACAGTCTAAGCTGTGGTTCCCAACCTTTGGCACTTTGAGGAACCCCTGCGACAATTTTTCTCATCCCAAGGAATCCATATATGTATATATATATATATATATATATATATATATATATATATATATATATATATATATATATATATATATATATATATATGTGTGTGTGTGTGTGTGTGTGTGTGTGTGTGTGTATGTATATATATACATATATATATATATATATATATATATATATATATATATATATACATATATATATAAATAGTATATATATATAATATATATAATATATATAATATGTATATATTAGAAATAATCAATACATAATCACGTGTGGAACACAGATCCTGAATTGAGTTAGAAATACACACACACACACACACACACACGCACACACACACACACACACACATATATATATATATATATATATATATATATATATATATATGTGTGTGTGTGTGTATATATATAAGCATTTGTAATAATTACCTTTAGTAAAACAGGAAAAGAATCTCTCACGATATGCTACGATAAATTAATTATAGGACTACGATTTCTCACGCCATGTTTAACGAAGAAAAATATATACTTATAGATAACAGATAATTAAATAAAACATGAATTCTCACGGAACCTTAGGAACCCCGGTTGAGGATGGCTGGTCTGGAGCATCTACTTAATAATAATGCGCGCGACACGACGATGACACTCCATTAGAAGCTCCAACCTTTCCATTTCTTGATTATCATACAGGATTCCGTTGAAATTATGCAAATGACCAAATTGTATCCGGTTCGAATCAGAAGAGCAACGACAAATAACCCTGACTGACATAATCATCTTCTTGACTATCGTACGTAATTGAATTTCCTCGTTAGCATAATTAGATTTTACCCCGGGTGACTGACAGGTGTTTTGTTTCTCTAATTAAACCGCGTTACCTGAAGCTCAAGACTACCGGTGGGGCCAGAAAAAGTAGAATTGTTATTGATGACGGTTGCGATAATACATATCCCACAGAGAGAGAGAGAGAGAGAGAGAGAGAGAGAGAGAGAGAGAGAGAGAGAGAGAGAGAGAGATTTATACTTTTTTTTACATTCTTTTAACAATGGACCCTTAGTAAAAAGAACGATCTTGACAAGCCATACAAACGATTTAGACTCTTTTTACTTCAATCTAGTCCATTGCGGCCTTATGCCAGCACGGGCCCTTAGTCTTAGCGCAGGCATTCTGTTTTGCTAAAATTTGCTCAACTAGATACAGGTCAGTAAGTCTTGGTTAAATATGAATGCCTAAACGCCTTGAACATTGCAAATTATGATACGGATGTAAAACCATTAATAATGCACGAATGGTAACCGATGGAGGAAGAGCTTGCGGTAACAAATCACTCGATAAATAGCGAACGTCGATTAGGGGCAGATTCCTGAAGAGCTCTTGTCTTCCTCTCCTAGTAATTACCGGGATTACGCCTGATCCTACGCCCGTCCCCAGAAATCTCGCTGCGCTCTGCATTCGCTCATGGAGCGTCTTTGTTACTTTTTCTCGGAAAGCAAAGGCCATTGTTGCCCGGCAAAAGAAAGTCATTAGTGTTCTTTTCAGGTCACCGACTCCTGGGACAGGGCTATAGTCTCCCTCTACCCACCATGGGTGCTGGAATATTTTGCGGGAGGGAGGGAGGGAGGGAGGGAAGTCTGTAGACTAATCCGAAGGAGGTGGTTAGTCCAACTCGACAGGATAAGAGTAGTTCTGCCTCAATCGATGAGGGAGGTGGAGGGACTAGTCTCACACGAAGGAGAGAGCTAGTCTAACCTGGTGAAGGAAGAGAGTTAGTCTAACCTGCTACCCTAACTAGACTTAAGAAGCTAGTCCGACCTCACAGAGTAGCTAGTCCAACCTTAGAGGATAAGGCAAGGCTTTTCCTACTCTATGGAAGGGGACAAGTCTAACCAAACAGGGAAGCTAGTCTAACCTAATGAGACGACTCCAATCTTGACCTATCCAATGGAAGAGATACCAGTCTAACTAGCCGATGAAACTAATCTTACCAAACCAGCCGAGGCGAGAGTCTAACCCCAGGAGGGAGTTAGTCGTACCTGCGGGGAAAGGACGAGTCTACCCTGGGGTCAAAATAAATTAGGGGGTTGACAAAGAAAACAAACAGAGGACTGCGTCACAGAAGGAATGACTAAAGAGTGGATGAAAAGAGGGAAATGAAAGGGAGGAAAACGTATGTTTGACCGTGGGGATAGAGAATTGTGAACATAGAGACCAGTTTCTCGAGAGGAAACGAGGGAGAATTTCAGTTTGAATTAGAGGTAAAGTGAACAGTAGAAATGATTAAGCCTTTTTTTCTAACTTACAGTAGAAATGATTAAGCCTTTTTTTCTAACTTTCTTCAAAAATAAGTGAATATAATATGATTTTTTTCATTATCCAGTATTAATTTGTGTTGGAAGTACAAAATTACGACACTATGTCCCTGGGCACATGCAAAACCTTATGGAAAGAAAACAATGCAATGAATATAAAGAATAATGAAAAAATAATAAGGCTGGGAGCCTTAAAACAGCAACACTGATAATAATTACATAACAGAACTGCTGTTAGCAAGAATAAATGCGATGGATAAGCTGAGGAAATAATAAGGTAAATGAAACTGACAAAATAAGAGTATTATTAAGGGATGTATATTACGAGGAATGGACATAAAATGTCATAAATATAGCAAGACATGGACGCAAAATTAAACAGTAAATTATAAAAGTAGAACGTCATTCGAAATCGTCATACGAAATTAATTTGTCATCAAATAAACATAGTATCATGGAAATAAAAAAAACGCTAAACATTAATAAATGACAAAATTAAGATTCAAAAGAGGGGAACTAACCAAACGACAAACAATTAATACGTCAATGTTACAAGGTATATGAACCAAACGCGATGATCATGGCAGAAAACAAGATATATGAAAAATCAAAACCATAAGACAGGTACAACACAAGAGCATAACTTAAGAAATTACACGAAGTGATTACCTTAATAGCATGTCAGGAAAAGCATAGTAAAAGAGAGGACGCAACAGGAAATAAATATCTTGTAAGATGAGATGAATAAAAAAAAAAAAGACTTTAATAACGGATAAACATGAACAAGAGACAAACATAATGAAGTGAGAGGGTAACAAACCAGTGCCAAGATGAAAAGACTACCGGAGAAGTGTGTGTGTGTGTGTGTGTGTGTGTGTGTTTGTGTGTGTGTGTGTGTGTGTGCTGTGGGGGGTGGTGTGGGGGGTGTGGTGTGGGGGAGGCATATGAAAGAAACGAGAAAGAAAAAAGAAAGATGGTGTTGCCTGCTGGATCGATATGCTAAGAGCACACACACAGAGAGAGAGAGAGAGAGAGAGAGAGAGAGAGAGAGAACATTACAGAAAGTGTAAGATCAAATTAACCAACTGACAATGAAACAAAAAAAGAGAAAAAAAATGTAAGAATATACAGTCGACTTACTAGTAATTATATGTATAAAAAGAGTATATGTAGAGACAAAGATTGACATAATATTTTGTGTAATCCTAAGAAAAAGTTAATCTTGACATAAAACATCACACAAAATAATAATCTGAGTAAATAAAAAGGGGTATTAAGCCCTTACATAAATTGACAATAAATAAAATAAAAGATGAAACTCAAAGAGAATAGAGATAAAGCGATTCTGAAGTATGTAATAGGGTAACACGAAACGATAAATATACAACAAACAGAAAAGTCTGATTGAGAGAAACGCAGAATAATTCTATCACAAGCAGCTATAAAGCAATAGAGAAAAAACGTTGATACTGAAACTATATTATGGAAAATTGTAGGAGTGAACAGAAAAAGTTTCACAATAGAAACAAACCAAATTATTCTGAAACGTCGCGTGATCACTTGTACCCGGAAGTGATATAAACAGTTAGCATATGGGAACGGAAACCAGATGTCATGACAAGTTGTGCAATAGATGTTAGTTCAAGGACTGGAAGGAACACCTATAAAAGTATTTAGTAAATGAGGAAATACATTTGTGAGTGTTAACTAAATTAATAGAATCAACTACGTGATCATTTCCTCAGTGACCAGAAATAACTATGAGCTTTTCTCTTTCTAAAAAAAAAAAGATAAAAAAAAAAATTCTAAGGAATTCGCTGTGATGCCCTACTGGGAATTTTTAAAAATGCGCAGAAATGGAAATACTAAAAAGTTCCCATCAACTCATGCTAATAAATTCTGCAGACTGACAAATAAGAATTATTTATTGCGATAATATATATCCCACAGAGAGAGAGAGAGAGAGAGAGAGAGAGAGGAGAGAGAGAGAGAGAGAGTTTGTCAATATTGGTTTCTCAGCAAGTTTTATAGGAATATGGCTGCAAGCCCTATAAGTCCTTCTTCTCACTGGCTTTGACCCACCACATTTAACTTACTACATGATCCCTAATTAATTTCCTCAGATCACAAAACGCACAACAGATAAACATCAAACTGGCATAAGATTGTTCCTAACGAACCCGGATCGATCCCAGGTTTATCTGTATATTAGGATGCCAACCACTGAGTCATGGAGAGAGAGAGAGAGAGAGAGAGAGAGAGAGAGAGAGGAAATATTCCAGGAATAATTATCAACGTCTGTGACAGTTCGAATGGCAGGGGGGAGACTTGAAACGAATCCTGGAAAACGTTATGTCAAGGATACACAAATGGTTTGGAGAGACGAAGAAGATGAGAGAGAGAGAGAGAGAGAGAGAGAGAGAGAGAGAGAGAGGAATCCAGATCTAATAACACCAGAATGTGGTCTCGGGGAATCTAATTATGGTTGGCGGTAATTACATAGCATACAAATACTTATTTTGTCGTTGATTATATTATGGCTCGTGCCAAACGCGCGACCACCCCTTCTACCCTTCTGCCCTTATAACCCGATACCCTCTGGCCGCCATCTGGTGGCGAGATTATCAGTCTGACGATCGGCTGCAAGTCAAGTCTTCTTTACGGAGGTACATCCAGCCCCCGCAAAAATGATGTGACACAGGCCTTTTTGTAGATGCATTTACAGATATTGAATGAGTGAGATTTATATATATATATATATATATATATATATATATATATATATATATATATATATATATATTATACATATGTGTTTAAATTTATACTTATATATATATATATATATAGATATATTATATATAATATACATATATATATTTTGTAAATTTCTTATATGTACCTATATATAAACATATCTGCATATATACACATAATATTATAAAAAAATTGCATATATAAACACACACACACACACACACACACATATATATATATATATATATATATATATATATATATATATATATATATATATCTCCACGAAGGAAAGTAAAACAATGGAGTAACCGCTGTGAAGCCTTTTGACTCTCGTCCTTTACAGGACAAGAGTCGAAAGGCCTCACAGCGGTTACGCCACTGCTTCACTTTCCTTCCTGGACTTTCCCTTTACTTATATGTATTCATCACGTTCCAAATTTCCGTGATCCAGTTATATATACATTTGTATACATACGACTATGCATTCTGATACGTGACAATTCGACAGGACAACTTGCAAAAACGCGCATACTGCAATCCCCCGATACAAATGGATATGAAAGGAGGGGAAAGGCCTTCCATCAATATCGCCCTCTCTCTCTCTCTCTCTATCTCTCTCTCTCTCTCTCTCTCTCGCCGTTGGAAAAAAGGCGACTCTACATATCACAGAGGATACAGAGCCTCCTTCTATCCAATTACTCTTTTTTGCCTCGCGCTCCCCCCGTTCTCCTTCTTTTTCCTCGATCTTCTCTTCGCGGAACCATTTAGTAGCACAAACTTCTGCCCCGGAAAAAAAAAGGAGTTATGGAGTTATGGAGTGGACCGGGCGGCTGTCTGCACATCATTGCACCTGACACATGGCTGCGTCCCTTTTGCCGCGTCTTCCGCCCCTCGCTCCCTTTTGGGTCCCCTTTTTGGGGAGGAATATGGCAATAACACTCCGAGGGGGAATGTTTTTTTTTTTCTCTCTCTCTTTCTCTCTCTCTCTCTCTGGAGGGATTAACTCAAAGGGGGAGGTGGTGGGAGGGAGAAAATTGCCCTCGGCTGAATGGGGAGAAGAAATGGTGTGTCCTTTCCTTTCACGTGATGGAATAGAAGCACTTAGCAGAATATTGGGCAAGCATGCATAAGGGTATTAATTGCAGGTTGAATGGTTGACTTTTGCACTTGTCCCTGAGTGGTTTATAACTGTACGTTTGATTGGGAGTAAACGATATATATATATATATATATATATATATATATATATATATATATATATATATATATATATATAATATATATATATAAATATATATATATATATATATATATATATATATATATATATATATATATATATATATTCTTCACGCCTCACGCCTTAATGTTGATCGTCCTTCTGCAATATTCATTCCATTATATCAAATAACGCATAGTTCCCACAGCCATTATCTTAGTGTTTTGTTTCTATAATACATTTATCCTCTCCGTGAATGCCATTTTTTTTATTCTTTTGTTCTGATTCGAGAGGTGTGAAGTGAAGTATCAAAGGTTACTGTCACTTAATAATGCAATATTGTTTATTTGATATCCGCCAACTATCAAAAAATACATATCTATATTGTTTTAGACACATGCCGTTGCAAACTCTCCATCAAAATGTACACGTTATCATGGCTTCAAAATCTGTATATTCTATTCCTCATGTGTAAAAATTCATTTATACAAACATGAAATATACAGACTGCTATCACCTAAAAAATAAATGCTCGCAACGTGCGAACCTTAATATCCAGGAATTAAATATTTATACTTAAAAGTAAAAGAATCAGTTTCCCGTCAAGTAAACTGTAACAAACTGTTTTATTTACGTTCCCACCATGAAACTTTACACCTACTGGGGTTACGCTTTAATACCCTTCGAATGAATAAACCAATACAAAAAAAATGTGTAATGTAGCAGTCATCGAACCTTTCGAAAAACAGCTCCGAGTGCGATCAAAACGCAATTAATTTTTTTTTTCCGGGGACTGGTACTGAGATAACTCATTTACCTCTCAAATTCAGTGCACGTTAATCAAGCCTGATTTGGACCCAGAACCGGAGTAATTTAATTCCCGATGCCTAATGGATCAGGGAATTCGAGTTTCTTCTAGTTTCACATGAATATATATTATATATATATATATATCAATATATATATCATATATATAAACATAATATATATATATATATATATATATATAAGAATATATATATATAAGTTAATTATATATGTATTTTGGATTATTTGCCTAATGCGGGTGGTGTTATCACGAGGTACATCATTAGGAGAGGAATATTTAATATATTTCTCTTGCCATTTCATGCATTTGCTGAAATTACGGTTCAAACATTAATGAAGGTGCAAATGATCATGTGATAGAGTACGTATATCACCTGATCAATATTTGCATGCTACTGAATATTCTAAAATATATATCTGGGAACTTCTATGATTCATACAGGTGCTTTTATCAGTTGTTGAATAAAGAATTAACCTTGAAGCTGAAATGAGAACTCTTGTTTTATAAGTGCTTTAATATTTTTTTTTAATTATCTATTTCATTCGTAACCGTCTTTACTTAGAACCTACACTTTCGGTCAGTCAGTCCCCCCCCCCCCCCCCCCCCACAACACACACTCCCTTTCTCTCTCTCTCTCACTCTTTTCTGTAATATATATATATATATAATATATATATATATATATATGTGTGTGTGTGTGTGTGTGTGTGTGTGTGTGAACGACAGAAAGGAAGATACCAAGACCGTCGTAAATATCATCACAAAAACCCCATGGGAAATGCGAAAAATACGCGCGACCATATAGCTGAATCTATCATGAATAACGTAAAAAATTTTAAAAATCAAACTTTTTTTCAAAGGCTCCACAACTGAGCATTTCCTGCGGAAACGGCTAACGGTGTCATTAGTCACCTAAATCTATGATAAATGTCCCCCCATTGGAGTTTGTATTCTAACGAAATGTGGCGTGCCCATGCCGCAGATTTGTGGCACAATCTTTCATCAATCTGACTTTGGGGTTCCAAGATATTCTCTTTAATGGTCCCTCGCTCCATCGATTCTACACATTTATCCGTACTTTTTTCCCCCCATACTTTATATTATGTCAGCCATAATGCAATCTTTAGTTACAAAGTATCCCGGTGTAATATCCTCGTTAATGCATCTGAGACTTTATTTTATGCTGCATAATCCCTAGATGTGGAACGAGGAGTGGCGTCGAGGAAAAATCGCTTTCATTTTATATTTCCATATTTTTCGTCGCCATCGGTTATGTTATGTTTTGTGCCGCAAGTGAAAACCACAGCCAACATTTTGACGCACAATTACTGACTTTATATGATAATAAATAAACGGATAAATAAATAAATTAAAATATAATACGTATTAAATACATTTTAGTTAAATTTCATATTCTAAAAGTTTTTTTGGAAGACGCACAATTACTGATTATATGATAATAAATGAATGAATAAATAACTAATTAATAAATATATAATCCGTATTTCATACATTTTAGTTAAATTTCATATTCTGAAAATTTTGCCATAATTCAACATTTCTCATGTACATATTTTGGAAGACGCATAACTACTGATTATATGATAATAAATCAATAAATAAATATTAATTAATTAATTAATTAAATTATATATATATATATATATATATATATATATATATATATACATATATATATATATATATATATATATATATATATATATATATATATATATCCTATATAAAATCCGTATTTCATACATTTTAGTAAATTTCATACTCTGAAATTTTGCCATAATTCAACATTTGTCATGTACATTTCTTGGAAGACGCGCAACTACTGATTATATGATAATAAATAAATGATTAAATAAATAAATAAATAAATAAATAAATAAATAAATAAATATTCCGCATTTCAAAAAATTCAATTAAACTTCATATTCCGAAAAACTGATACCAGAGCATGAAACCAGTCTGTGTATGTTGTTGTGTGAATATGTGGACCTGCTTTTTATGTAAGAGTAAAAATACAATACTGTCCTCCAATTCAATCTCTGCATCTCGTGAGTCGCAATAAAAAAAAAAACTTGCAATTTCAATGTAATTTCCGAAAGTAACGTCGTAAAACATGGCTAATCTCTTTATTATCGTGTTGAAAAATATTTCAGAAGATTTCGTTGAAAATCTGTTGCATTCTGAGTCACGAAAGGGGTCATATATATATATATGTGCTAGTTGGCGTGATTTAATTTTCAGCACTGGGATGGGGTGTGAAGGCTCTTGTCAAATTACTGGTGTAGTCTTGCATTGATTTTGATTCAACGGATGTAAAATGAGATTGGCTAATCACCATTATCTTCATTTTCTTTGTATTTTTGCGAAAAAGAGTTTTCAAAAATAAGCGTCACACCTACCCATCCACACGCACATACATACGTATATGTATATATACACACACATACTTATGTACGTGTGGGTGGGTGAGTGTGTATGCTTGTGTGTGTACAATTGTCCCGAATTGAAAGCTGTCCATAATTTCCATTTTTAGTCTCACTTTAATATTCCCGGTTAAATAAAATTAAAATAGGCAAAACTAACTAAATAAGCCGATAAAAAAAGACAAATTAATAAACGTAAAAACAAATACATGATTACCATCATGACAGACAAACAAAACAATAAATGAACCGCAGGAGACAGACAGACAGACACCGTTAACAGCCAAACAGAATCCCGAAAACATGCGGACAGGAACCTGAGGGCAACGGACGGATAGACAGCCCGCAGACAGATGCAGATTTAGGAGAAGTTTATGGTTTTTCTCTTCAAATTGCAAAAGTTTGCCTCCGCAAATTACAACAAAAGTTGGCGGAAAGAATCAAAGCGGCCTAGAACGAACCTAACAGAGTAGAATTTAGACAAGAGAAGAAGAAGAGGAAGTAAGGAAGAGAGTGTTAGTAGGAAGAGGAGGGAGGAAGCAAGTGAGGAGGAAGGAGGAACAAGAGGAGGAGGAGGAACTTCCAAAGAGGAATTCCTCAAATGGCAAAGGAAAACAGTGCCAGGAAAAATGTGGCTGGAAAAATAAGACGGTTGTTTTAGAGAGGGAATTTACATTTCAGGGCGAGGAATTCGCGACTTATTTCAGCTTTAATTTGAAAACAGAAAGCATGAGGACGTGAAGCACGCGATAGCGCTTTTAAATTAAACTGATAATAGGTCGTGTAAAAACTTTAAACAAGTGGTAATACTTTAAATCAGGAATAATGTCTTAAACGCGTATTTTAAAAGAAAATGTCAACATTGAAAATAATTCCTGACTAGATTTATATATATATATATATATATATATATATATATATATATATATATATAGTATATATATACATATATATACATATATATACATATATATATATATATATATATATATGTATTGTATGTATATATATACACATAATAAAAGACGATGAGACTATTTTAATTTGAAAATAATTAATGAAAATCTGAACAAATCCTGAAAAATAGGCACCTGATTTAATAATGTGTGTAAATCATAGGTTATTTATCAGATCAATAATTATTATATTTTTTTTTTTTACAGAGGTCAATTTCTTAGAAGTGATATTGGGTACTTTTCAATTTAAAAGATTAATTACATGCCAGTAGGATAAATACACGTGCGTGCATGCTCTTTATGTGTGTGTGTGTGTGTGTGTGTGTGTTGCGTGTGTGTGTAAAAGAGAGAGACTCGGGAACTACATCCCAATATAAATATTATTTAACAAAGGCACATTAATTGCAAAAATAACCAAAGAGAGAGGGAAAGAGAGAGAGAGAGAGAGAGAGAGAGAGATTGCCCCAAGATAAATTCTACATGTTAAATACAAAGTTAACCAGTAACACTAAGAAAAAATACAACATCGGTACAACTATACTCGTTTTTTTTCCATCTGTCCACCCGCCTGTGGTGTTTGCGTATGGTAACACTGCGTTCCGGGCTATAGTTAGTTACATTCAGCTTATATTCAACAATTATAATAATATCCTATTTCGAATATTAACGGTGTAATTCGCATACAGTAAATTATTAAAACACTTTTCAGTTGCAAATATACACCCAGATATCCTTTTATTTACTTAAAACTTACACATAGCGTAACTATCTAAAGCCCGGGACGCAGTGTTACCATACGCAAACACCACAGGCGGGTGGACAGATGGAAAAAAAACAGCAGAGTATAGTTGAATACGAAAAATAACCAAATATATTAAAGTAAAATTAAGGTCAGGGCCTTCTCCGTCAAGGTTTCTGTCAGCTGAAGAACAAACAGCAGTTTAATTTGGGGCCTTTTCATTCTAAAACCTTTCCATATGTTGCCTATAATCAGCCTCCCCTTTTTCAGGAAGAACGCATACAAATTTCTATTCAATTTCAGGAGGGTCTTTCTGTATCTTGCTTAAATCGTGAAGTCAACCTGACTCTAATTGGTTATGTGAAACCTACGCCCTCAGTGGTCGTTTAAATAAGTTATTTATGTGATAAAATATAGTTTCTCTAAAGTCAGTGGCCTGTGACTGTTAACTCTGTTAAAATGAAAAAAAAAAAAAAAAAAATATATATATATATATATATATATATATATATATATATATATACATTATATATATATGTAAATTATATATATATTATATATATATATATATATATATATATATATATATCTATCATAAATAATACATATAGACATAATTATAATATATTATAATATATATATATACTATATTGTAGATATATTATATATATATATATATATATATATATATGGATATATACATATATATATATGGGTATACAGTATACAATACATTTCGCTCAAATTACACATAACAAGACCATTGTTTAAAAAAAAAACAATATTTTGTACATAACCTTTTAGACGACCACTGATGCTACTGTTGATTAAATGGTTCAATAAGAATGTATAATTCTTTTTTTAATCTCAGTATTCTTAGAGTTACGCCCAAATTAGATTTAAAAGAATTCCTGTTGGAAGAGAGCAGGAAATATTTAGCTTGAAAAATGTAAAAACCTACGTAATATATTTCACTACCATGATGCAAGGCGTTTGTGATACACACTGAAGATTTTTGCCTGAGAGATATATTTTTTTCTAATGCAAATACTGAAGGATTTCTTCATGGAAATTCTGCGCAAGTATTTTAGAAAAAAAGAAAATGGACTTTTGCCTGTGAAGTGTGCAGACATTTTTCATTTCTATAAAAGGTGCGAGCTATTCTTGGGGGACTGACCTGGAAACAATTATTCTTACTAACTCCAACTGACACTTTATATGAAAATACCGAAGAACCTTTCAAAGCATAAATGCTTGAAGATATTACCAAAGAAACCCTGAAATATGTTTTCCTGTGTAAATAATGAGTTTTAGAATGAGAAACTATGATTCCGGCTTCCCACATGATTTCATTCTCATCATGCGTGGGCAGGCCAACTATTAATATAAAATTGCTTTACTAATAAAATTGCTGTATGTAATCTTTGACGAGAGAAGACAATTTTTGTATATGGATTTTTTATAGTAAGGCAAATGTTTTCATCTTTATTAACCGCAGTATTAGTAGTATAGTAGCAGTAGTAACTGTATTACTGGTAGTAATTACTATTTAGTTCTAATTATTATTATTATTATTATTATTATTATTATTATTATTATTATTATTACAAGGTTTTACCAGGCCACTGACGGAATTAACATTTCTAACTCTCATAGGGCTGGCCGGGAGGATTTCTTCTTTAAAGAAAATAAGTAAGTAGCTAAGTATCTTGGTTAGTAGCTAACAAAGTTGTAAAACTCCCTCAATCTTCAATATTTTAGTAAATCTCAAATTATAATTTCCTTTAAAACTCCTAACGCTAAACGAACTAAGTTTACGAATCCTTGAAAAAAATTAATACTGAATGGCAGGCATTAATATATTGAAAATAAAAATAGCTACATAAAGAAATCCCCTATAAAGTAGATACACAAATCAATTTTGAACTATTAATATAAATATTGACTACGGGCGATGAATAGCAACGGAATACATTAGTAATAAAAACGGCTTCTTAAAACATTTCGAAATGCAGGTGATAAGTAAATAAATAACTGAGTATAATCTTGCGTCGCAAATACTTCGGACATTGAAGTACATAAAGAATTAATATATCTATTGAAATATATCTATAAAATTGTCATGAATCTCATTTGGAAAAAAGTGTCTTATTTGCCACATACGTAATTTACCAGATAGATATATATTATATATATATATATATATATATATATATATATATATTATACATATATATATATATATTATATATATTATATATATATATATATATATATATATATATATTATATATATATATATATATATAATATATATATATCTGGTAAATTTACGTATGTGACAAAATGAGACACTTTTTATCCAAATGAGATTTATGACGTTTTATAGATATATTTCAATCACTGAGTCGATATAGAAAACTTTTATTGATATAAACTTTACTTTTAGTTAAAATATAAAAGGTTGAGTCGATAAAGAAGAATTTTACTTATATAAAGTTTACATTCAACTAATATATAAAAGACGAGTCAGACAATTGGATGTAGCCTTCAAAATATTGAGGTAAATTTTCATTATTAAATATCTAACGGTTTTGCTCACTATCTCCTGCCCAACGTCAAGTATGGCTGTTGAAAATCACTTTTGAAAATGGAAATATAATGCACCAGCTGCGGGGAATAACGTCATCTTTTCGGAGAGCCATTCACAGCTTTTTATAGCCATTTCTGAGTCTCTTAAAATACGAATAAATCTGAGATTTAAAAGTTCAATTCCCTTTAGATCTTGCACACAGCGCATGAACACTTTTTTTTGGGATAGTTGCACTCTAGAAAATAGGAATGCGGATGTACAAGCTGAGTTACTGTATCTTCAAGAGAGAGAGAGAGAGAGAGAGAGAGAGAGAGAGAGAGAGAGAGAGGAAAAACTGCAATAAGCATCAAAACCCCTCTAACCAATAAAACAAAATTGTTTGGTAGCAAATGGAATACGAGAGAGAGAGAGAGAGACCTTACCTTACAGACCTTACATCTTGTTCGGGTTGCCCCAGGTCCCTCAGTGTGAGGCACCTCTAATGTCTACCAGAGAGTTGCTAGTACATCTTCCGGTATATTTTGCATCTTTCCAATCTTGGATGGTCTGGGATGCAGTTTAGATATTTGTCGAGCTTATTCTTAAACACATCTACGCTCACTCCTGATATATTCCTCAGATGAGCTGGCAACGCATTGAATAGACGCTGCATTATCGATGCTGGTGCGTAGTGGATTAATGTCCTGTGTGCTTTCCTTATTTTTCCTGGTATAGTTTTGGGCACTATTAATCTACTCTGCTTGCTCTTTCTGATATTTTTAGTTCCATGATATTTTCTGCTATTCCTTCTATCTGTTTCCATGCCTGAATTATCATGTAGCGTTTCTCTTCTCCTTTCTAGACTATATAATTTTAAGAATTGTAGTCTTTCCCAGTAGTCTAGGTCCTTAACTTCTTCTATTCTAGCTGTAAAGGACCTTTGTACACTCTCTATTTGTGCAATATCCTTTTGATAGTGTGGGTACCATATCATATTGCAATATCAAGTGGACTACGAACATATGTTTTATAAAAGCATAATCATGTGTTCAGCTTTTTCTTGTTTTTGAAGTGCCGTAACAACATTCCCATTTTTGCTTTACATTTTGCCAACAGAGTTGCTATTTGATCATTGCATAACATGTTCCTATTCATCATCACACCAAGGTCTTTAACTGCTTCCTTATTTGTGATTCGGTCTCATTATTAGGTCCCTTTATTTGCGATATAGCTTTCTTTCTCTGTCTCCATAATTTATTGATTCAAATTTATCAGAGTTAAATACCATCCTATTTACCTCTGCCCAATCATATACTTTGTTAAGGTCTCTTTGTAGAGCGTTCCTATCTTCATCACAAGTAATTTCTCTACTTATTCTTGTGTCATCTGCGAAACTACTCACTACCGAATCCTTCACATTATTGTCTATGTCTTCAAATCATAATAACAAACAGTATTGCAGCTAACACCGTACCTTGCGGCACGGACCGGATATTACCTTGACTTCATCCGATTTCTCGTCGTTTGCAATAACTATCTGTTTTCTGTTGTGTAAAAATTCTTTTAACCATCTTCCTACTTTATCCACGATATTGTGTTTTCTAATTTTCTTCGCTAATATATTATGGTCTACTTTATCAAAAGCTTTTGCAAAGTCTAAATAAACCACATCTGTTTCATTTCCGCTTTTCATATTTTTGAATATGTTCTCACGGTGGACTAACAGTTGGGTTTGTGTACTTTTTCCGGGTACGAAACCATGTTGTCCTTTATTAAACAAATTATTTTTTATTAAATGTTTCATAATATTTTTCTTCATTACCCTTTCATACACTTTCATAATATGTGATGTTAGACTCACAGGCCTATAATTACTTGCCTCTAGTCTTGATCCACTTTTGAAAGTAGGGGTAATATATGCTAATTTGTGCTCATCATAAATCTTGCCTGTATCTACACTTTGTCTTAATAATATTGCAAGTGGCTTTGCGATAGAATGAACTACTTTCTTTAACAAAATAGCAGGAATTCCACTCAGGCCCTGCAGCAGCTCCATTTTTAATTTCATTAATAGCCTGCACAATATCATCTTCCAGTTAATATCTATGTCAGCTAAATATTCACTATTTTCATCCCTTACTTCTATATCATTATCTTCATTATCTATTCTAGGGGTGAATTCTCTCTTATACGTTCTGCCAGTATGTTGCAAATTTCCTTTTTTTCATTCGTTAATCTCCCTTCAATTCTCAGAGGGCCTATTTCTATTCTTCTTTTATTCATCTTCTTCGCATATGAGTATAATAGCTTGGGGTTTTGCTTGATATTTAATAGGGTTTTTCTTCCAAGTCCCGTTTTTCATTTCTTTTGATTGTATAATCTTTTGTTCTGCATTCTCTCTTACTTTTTAGTTCTATAACTTTCCATGCATTTTTTTTCTTTTGCAAGACCTTTTTTCCACTTTCTGATTTTCTGGAACAAGATCCTTCTGTCTCTTGGTATGCATGAATGATGTTTACTTTTCTTCTTCGGTATATATTTTTCCACTATTTTCTCCAATATTTTATATAATATCTCCGTATTTACCCTTATGTCATCACTTACGAAAATGTTATCCCAATCTTTGTTTAATTCTTCATTAATTTCTGACCATTTTATATTTTTTACTGTAGAAGTTGTATTTTCCATATCCTTCCCACTTTTTCATTTCTTGCTTATCTCTATTTTGCACTTGCTTGGAATTGAACTGTTAAAATTTCTTGACATTATGGTCTGAAATATTCGCATTATAAACTATTATTTCTTTAACATAATTCATCTCGTTCACAAATACTAGGTCTAAAGTATTTTCCTTTCTTGTTGGCAGGTGATTTATTTGTTGAATGTTGTATTCTAGTAGCATATCTAATAGCTTTTCAAATTGCCTCTTATCTTCTGCACTACTATTACTCTCTTTTTTATATGTATAAGTACAACCAGAGAGAGAGAGAGAGAGAGAGAGAGAGAGAGAGAGAGAGAGAGAGAGACTATTATTTCTACGGAGAAGAGAAAGCAATGAAATACACCATTACTCGATGGATGGAGAGAAAAAGATAAAACTTACAAAGCTACAATGAGAGAGAGAGAGAGAGAGAGAGAGAGAGAGAGAGAGAGAGAGAGAGAGAGAGAGAGAGAGAGAGAGAGAGCCGAGTCCCTGGTGTGAATGAAGACGGAAGAATTGCAGCGTTGGAAAGAAACAGAAAGCAATTGATTGGACTGGGAAAGCTGTGTGGATTGCCAGTTTACTCTTCAAGAACAGGGAAACTGGCTACCTTTGCAGGTACAATAATATACCCGTGTTTCAGTTTAGGTGCATATGTTCGTTCAAGCACATGTATATATATGATACTCGTCTTCACGTGTAGGTGCAAAATTGGTATTCAATCAGACACGTGTACATAGAATAGCATGTTTATATTCACGTGTAAGTGTAAAATAGATATTAATTCATGCAAGTGTATATACAATAGTTGTTCATGTTCACGTGAAGTATACAATACGTATTCATTCACGGAAGTATATATGTAGCAGTATGTTCATGTTCGCGTGTATGTGTCACGTAATTGCATACACAAAAGTATGTTCATATTCACATTTAAATGTCAAATGGGTACTAATTCGTGCAAATGTATATACGGTAATACAGTATGTTCATGTTCATCGTACGTGTAATATAGGTATTCCTTCATACGTGTGTATATAGAATAGCATGCTCACTTGTGGGTGCAAAATACATATTCATCTATGCACATGTACATACACTTTCACGTCTGTGTGCGGGTATGGATACAGATGTATCACTTGCATAAGTGAATGAGTTTGGGGACAAACAAACACACTTGCACTTATAAGTGCCATAGCTCCGTGAAATAGCAAAGGATCTGTACTTGCAAGGACAGCAGTTCGATTCCTATCCTGCAATCTGTAGCTGATCTACTCTGGAGGGCTCCAGCGTCAGTTAAGGTCAAGAGAAGACACTGAAGATTCGCTGACAACAGGAGGAAAAGTCTACCCTTTTAAAGGGCCAAAAAAGGTTTACTAAAATAATTTTTTCATGTGTTACAACTTTTTGTAATATGACAATCCACTAAACTCGAGTTGACATAGATTCTGAATGTGTTTCTACTAATATATAAGTTCTAGCTACAGTGATCCTCAACATATCCTACCACAATCTCCGGTATTATCATAGATGACTATATTTGTGACCAACAAGTTAGACAATTTCATTATTGGAAACTACCATTAGGCATGATTAGGTATGTGATATACTGTTGACTTGTAGGTTGCCAAGCTATGATAATGATACCTTTAGACTTACACCTAGATTACCAAACTGGCATTCTGTTTGGGTTGAAATAGGTGCAGAGACATAATTCAAGTTTTTATGTTAATACTGAATTCCTGTTGAAGTGACCCAACCATTATTGTAGATGAATTTTATTTAGTGTTATTAGATTCTTTACTATACTAATTGAAATTAATGAATTTAATTTGATGCACATTTTCGCCTACAAATGCTATCACAGTAACGATACAGAGGGTCACTGAGAAGCAGAGTAAAGTAGTCCTGGCCTCACACCTGAATTTCAAGATTCAATAACTCAGATTTAAAAGGTTTTTCCGCCAAAGAAACCAATACATCTGATCATTTTCGACTTACTGAGTAATTTATTTGGAATTTAGGATATTAAAATCTTCGAGGCAGAAGTTATGGAACCATTGCTAAATAGTCCCACAGACTTAATAACGGTTGTACTACTGAATCTCTGTACTTGGATTTCAAGATGCAAATACTTTTGCGAGTCGGAAATCTATCGACAGTGGCTAGAAAATACCCATGAAAAAAGGGGTATTCAGTAAGTACTATCGTAACACCTAGCAGCATAATCATTATAACCGACAATGACGCATTATACGACATGGTAAACATGACAACATCCTATTGACCCGCGACCCTCCTGTATGGGTCGGCAACTATGATTAAACCAAAACAAACATACTGAACTGCCATGAATATATTACCTTCTGCCTATGCAAAGAGAATATGGGACTAAGGTAATATTGTCTTAAGGACGAATATGCTCTCTTTAATGCAACTCAGACGTGACCCAATTCGGGAATCGCACAACACTGCATAATAGCAATAATTGCAAAGTATATTTTTTGAAATGGTCATTTTTCTTTTTTTATTCCCACCAACACAATATTTGCCTTCCTATAATGGGACGTTCTTTGGATTTTCCTCATTTTACAGTTATAATGTCGTAGGATCTCAATCCTGCATTCTGGCTGGTGTGTGTGTGTGTGTGTGTGTGTGTGTGCGCACGCATATGTATCTATGTATGCATGTATGTATGTAGAGTTTGTGTTAAAGACATTCATTCTCAGTTCATATGTGAAATGCTGATCCTTCTCTGAACCTTTTATATATATATATATATATATATATATATATATATATATATATATATATATATATATATATATATATATGTATATATATATATATATATATATATATATATATATATATATATACACACACACACACATATATATCTGTGTGTGTATGTATATATATATATATATATATATATATATATATATATATATATATATATATATATATATATATATATATATATATGTGTGTGTGTGTGTGTGTGTGTGTGTGTGTGTGTGTGTTTGTTTGTTTGTTTTTTAGATCTTATGTACACCCTCTGTCAATAAGAACACAAAGCACGAAAAACACAAGTCTGTTCCTTATAGAGAAGAATAATGAGGTATGTGAAAAAAGATAAAATGTGAATAGGAACAGACAAACGCTTAAAAAAGATAAATATGAAAAAGAAGGAATACAAAATTAGTTACATTAATAAAAGTATCAAAATATGTTAATTATTCATCACATTTCCATTACAATACACTATGTTTCCTTTGCTACCACAGAGAGAGAGAGAGAGAGAGAGAGAGAGAGAGAGAGAGAGAGAGAGAGAATAATCTTGTACTCAGAATTAAAGGAGATAGACACAGAGGAGAGTGAATACAGAGGCAGACTGTACACCATCGCCTAGATAATGAGATGATGTTCCAAGAAGAGTTTACTCTTGTGGTCTATTCTGAGACTATGAAAGAAACACTTAAGGTTCTATTTGTCTAATGGTATTGCAGCAGAAAGAAAATAGACGAAGACATACAAAGGTAAGAATAGACACGAATAAAATTTAACTATACGAAATTATGGGAGTGAAAAGAATCAAACGCAGAGGATACTCTTGAGAATAAAAAATGCAGATTTATTCGTAAAGGTAAAGGAGACCAGAATATCCTTGGGATGTTAATTATACAGATGGGAAGCTAATCTGTGTAGTGGAAAGGTAGAGAGAACTGACAGAAAAAAAAAAGATAAAGGTAATGAATGAAGCAGCAACATTTGAAGACAAATACGTGATTCAAATTATTATTATTATTATTATTATTATTATTATTATTATTATTATTATTATTATTATTATTATTATTATTATTATTATTGGTGCTGTTGTTGTTGTTGCTGTAAAATATAAACATTGAAAAGAAACAAACCCAAGAGATTCGTGACAACCAAAGCAAATTCCAGAAATCAGAACAGATAAAAAAAACACGCAAATGAAAACAAAACATTCAACAAACCAATGAAAAAATGTACAGAAATACTTCGTAAGTAGGCAAAAGTAAGACAATCGTGGGGCAACGAGAGAGAGAGAGAGAGAGAGAGAGAGAGAGAGAGAGAGAGAGAGAGAGAGAGAGAGAGTTAGTATTCTCGGAAGCATTACACTTGCCAAATTCGTCACCTTGGATTTGTAGCTTCTAGACGTTTAGGAAATGCAAGAAAAAAGTTTTCCTGATAATAAAAGGAAAAAGACTAGTTCTTCCAGCCCATGGAAACGCCGTCCATAATGTTTTGCAAGACGCTGGAATGGCCTCCCGGAGAGGATGCGAGGAATTTATCATATGTTAGCCAAAAAATAAGGTTCACTTCTTTCATAAGAAGCCGTAAAGAGATTAGATGAAAGAATATGAAAAATAATGCTCATGAGTAGGAACTCGAGAACGTTGGGTTTTTTGAGTACGATATTTTTTTTCTCTGCTTATCTTTCGGGGAGGTTTCTTGATGGAAATATATTATTCATATACATATATTATTCACATCGTTCTTCTGAGTCCAATTTCATGCAAAAGTAACACTGAGTAGATCAAGTTAAAAAGTGAAAAATGAATATTGTCATGGAGTATTCTTTAAACCTAATTTAAAATATATTATTTTTTATATTTACTTACACTTATGCAACATAATCTTCCCTAATTTTGAGGGTTTTATTAAATGTTCACCTTTCCCAGTTGTTCCCAGCATTATAGCATCAATTTTTCAAGATATCAATAAACATTAAAATCTAGGTGAGAATTTGGCCACTCTACAGTTACACCGTTCTTTTAAGTTTCTGTAAAAGAAAACTATTGAGATGGCTTTGTCTGTCCGTCCTCACTTATTCTGTCCGCCCTTAGATCTTAAAACCTACTGAGGCTAGAGGGCTGCAAATTGCTATGTTGATCATCCACACTTCAACCATCAAACATATTAAATTGCAGCCCTCTATCCTCAGTAGTTTTCATTTTATTTAAGGTTCAAGTTAGCCATGATCGTGCAAAGGCAACGCTAAAGAACAGGCCATACCATCGGGCCGTTGCTGAAAGGTTCATTGGCCACCGCTCATATTGCAATAAACTCAATTCAGAAAACTCGATTGCGCCGAAGAAACTTAGGTGCATATTTTACTTGTTTTAATATGAGATCAGGAATGTAAGAACTTTTAAAATAGATTTGATACGACACTCCAGATACGGCCTGACCCACATCCTTCTCCTTCCTGTCTTCTGCTATCTCGTTGAATTTCAACGAGTCCTTCATAGGAAACTATATCAAAGGAACGTGCTAAATCCCAACTGACAGGAATACTTCAACCGCGAACTTCCCGTAACTTCCCAACATCCGTAGATCCTATGGAAACGACAAACTCTGACTGACAACACTTTAAACTGACAGCAAACTTGGACCAGTAACCCATCAAAATGCTTTAATTGGCACACGACCTTAAGGTTACCCTATTGATGGGAAGGAAAGCTCTTCTTGGCATCTCCTTGTGGGAACTTATGTATACTGAAACGAATGGAAACTGGAATCAGCTAAAGCTGGAATTTAGGACAATTGTGATAGGAAGTTCTGAAGCCCATTACACTAGAATTTTTAGAATAAATCGTATGGCAACTAGGGTTTATAAGAACACAACAATTAAGGGTAAGGAAATTAGAATCTATGTAACTGAACTTTATTAATATAGAATCCCCATTAAATAAAATATCAGGGTATTTATGGTACATATCATCTTTGGTTCTATGGCAACAGACATTCATACAAACTGGAATTTGTGGAAGCTAAAATACATTGGAAGTTTTGCTGCAAGAATCGATATATATAAATATATTGTTACTGGAAACTTGAAACTTAAAGAGCCTGGAATCCATACAGCCTGGACAATCGTACGATAAATTTCAAACTAACTGGAATTCGCAGAAGCTGAATTCTTAGCAAACTGAATTGCATATGAACAGAAGCATATGGCAACTAGCATCTATTTATTGGAGTTCATAGCAACTCTACTTTAAGACATTGCAAGCCATATAACTATAACTTATGGGAACTGGAATCATTATCACCTTCAGTTAAGGGTAAGTCAGATTCTTTTGAACTGGAATCATGAAAGCGACTCCATAAAACCTTGAAGCTTTTGAACTGACGTCTGGTTATAGTGAGGAGTTTCAGCATGATCCAAATTAGCAAATTTAATCGGCGGCGGCCAATGTTAACTTTAGTATAATACGAAGAGTACAGGGTGAGCATTAAATCCTTCTCTAAAATTAGTATAACGGTGGTTCCTAGAAGTCTTTTCTAATGGAGCTTCTGAGCATATTAGGTGAAATATTATCAAATAAAGGACAGAATGAACAAATATTTCGTTTTTCCATACAAAAATTCAAACCATCTGTGATATAACCAGGTATCTTAATTAGTGACGAACACAGTGGTTTCATGCGAGTTTCGATTTTATGATCTGTAACATGGTTATTGGACGTTTCTTGACATTTGTATGGTTTAGAATTTACGCCAAACAACTTAACATCTGATTAAACTACCTGCATCAATATAGCCTAAACTTTCTCAAATGAATGAGCCTCTACGAGCCGTGTCCGTGAGGAGTTAAAAAATCTTGACTCAATCGCCAGTTTAGATTACTCGTTAAAAATAAAAAAAATAAATTCAAAAAATTAAATGAGGAATCTTTAACGAACGAGAAGGAACCTTTGTCGTTCGAAGAGAGCATGACACTAACAAAGTATATCCCATCGTCTTAAGCATCACCCGGACGCCTAAGAAAAATTTAAGAGAGAGAGAGAGAGAGAGAGAGAGAGAGAGAGAGAGAGACCCATCTGCATAATGGGGTGTCTAGGCTTCAAATGGTGCCATAGAATGAGAAAAGAAGGATAAAGAATTGAGATTGGAGGGAAAGTGCGTAGGAAAAAAAATTCAGCGGTACTTCACTATTTTTTCTTAACCCGAGAGGCACTTCGTCAAGTGAGAGAGAGAGAGAGAGAGAGAGAGAGAGAGGCGGTCTCTGACGAATCTATGTAATGAATGGATCAATTACAAAGCGAGACCGTATTTGACAAATCTATGTAATGGATGGCTCAATTAAGAGGGGAGAGAGAGAGAGAGAGAGAGAGAGAGAGAGAGAGAGAGAGAGAGAGAGAGACTCGCAATGGCTTAAGTACGGAATGAGATGGGTTATAATAATGAATAGCAAAATTAACAAGATATTTTGCGAGGCAGACAGACTTAAAGAACATATAATAACTGAATAAGTAATATATATATATATATATATATATATATCTATATATATATATATATATATATATATATATATATATTAGAGAGAGAGAGAGAGAGAGAGAGAGAGAGAGAGAGAGAGAGAGAGAATTATATGGTCTTGTATGGACGCCAGAAATACAAATCCAGCGATATCTTTTCCTTCTTTTTTTTTCCAGATACAAATAACTTCCCCGACTCCAGACAGGCGTCGGAGGGACTGGAAAAATGGTGTATAGCCATTGCTTCAATCTCTGAATAGACAAGTGTGGCCGTTTTGAAGGACATGAAGTTATCTTCATGTCCTTAGACAGAACAGTCTCAAGGTTCCTGGCGGCTCAGAACCTTTTACTCTAACTAAAAGCACTGGATTAAGTTGATCATAAACAGTGTTCTGTCGTGAATGAGATAGAGGGAAATAAGAAGACGACAGATGGAAAATATAGAAGATATATTACGATTATGTAAGCTTGGAATATTGTATGATGTCGGGGGTGAAGAGGACATTAAAAGCAATAGTGATAATATTGCGGAGATTGCGAAACCGAAAGTAGCAAAGAATGTACGAGGAGTAAACAGCGCTATTTCCAAAATAAGCATATACAAAATTTCCTACATATTTGGGAAATGACAAACGGAAAATCAGCCAAAATATATAAGCTCTAAACATTGTTCTGTAAGAATATATTTCCTATGGAAATATGCTAAGAATGGGGGGAAATTAAATGCAAAATAAGAGTAAAAGTAATAAGAATAATCATCTAAAAAAACACACATGCTGAATAGGGGCGGATGTGGTAAATATCAAGCGAATCTTAAGGGGAAATAAGGAAAACATATTAGGAACAACTAAAGTTTTATCATAAGTTAAATATGGATTTATGAATATGAAACAATTGACATTTGCAGTATTAGCCAATAATATTATTCTCTTACGAATAAGTGACAGAAAAATATAAATATTGAAAGTATTTAATCGGTATGGAAGAGATAAATTATACAAGAGGATTGATATGACACGATATCAAATTGAATATAGGTGGAAATTATCAGAAATATATTATTTTATCAGGAATATTCATGTAGATGAATAAAAAAAAATCACCAGAAATATCAAGGACGAATATTCTGGGTAATATACACCAAAAACATCCGATACAGAGTAAAATATTTCCTAGTTGTTTTCGTTGCAAACAATATGAGCTACTTGGCAATCAGTCACATGAGCGATTTTATGGCTAATCGCTTTGAATCTTTCATAGCTGATTAGAATTGTATTTTACTCGTACAAGAAATGCGGGCTTATGATGATATGACTCTTACGCTAAACATTATTTCACTTCTCATATGATAATAATAAAAATAATGAATAATAATAATAATAATAATAATAATAAATAATAAATAATATAATAATAATAATAATAATATAATAATAATACAGAAGATGGATGCCGGGTACCAACTCAAGAAAAGAGGCAACAAAATCAACCATCTGATGTTCATGGACGACATCAAGCTGTATGGTAAGAGCATCAAGGAAATAGATACCCTAATCCAGACTGTAAGGATTGTATCTGGAGACATCAGGATGGAGTTTGGAATAGAAAAATGCGCCTTAGTCAACATACAAAAAGGCAAAGTAACGAGAACTGAAGGGATAAAGCTACCAGATGGGAGCAACATCAAACACATAGATGAGACAGGATACAAATACCTGGGAATAATGGAAGGAGGAGATATAAAACACCAAGAGATGAAGGACACGATCAGGAAAGAATATATGCAGAGACTCAAGGCGATACTCAAGTCAAAACTCAACGCCGGAAATATGATAAAAGCCATAAACACATGGGCAGTGCCAGTAATCAGATACAGCGCAGGAATAGTGGAATGGACGAAGGCAGAACTCCGCAGCATAGATCAGAAAACCAGGAAACAAATGACAATACACAAAGCACTACACCCAAGAGCAAATACGGACAGACTATACATAACACGAAAGGAAGGAGGGAGAGGACTACTAAGTATAGAGGACTGCGTCAACATCGAAAACAGCCAGCACTGGGGGCAATATCTGAAAACCAGTGAAGACGAGTGGCTAAAGAGTGCATGGGAAGAAGGACTAATAAAAGTAGACGAAGACCCAGAAAATATACAGAGACAGAGAAAGACAGAAAGAACAGAGGACTGGCACAACAAACCAATGCACGGACAATACATGAGACAGACTAAAGAACTAGCCCGCGATGACAATTGGCATGGCCTTACAGAGGGGAGAGCTAAAGAAGGAGACTGAAGGAATGATAACAGCGCACAAGATTTCAGGCCCTAAGAACCAGATATGTTCAAAGTATGATAGACGGAAATAACATCTCTCCCATATGTAGGAAGTGCAATACGAAAAATGAAACCATAAACCACATAGCAAGTGAATGCCCGGCACTTGCACAGAACCAGTACAAAAAGAGGCATGATTCAGTGGCAAAAGCCCTCCACTGGAGCCTGTGCAAGAAACATCAGCTACCTTGCAGTAATAAGTGGTACGAGCACCAACCTGAGGGAGTGATAGAAAACGATCAGGCAAAGATCCTCTGGGACTATGGTATCAGAACGGATAGGGTGATACGTGCAAACAGACCAGACGTGACGTTGATTGACAAAGTCAAGAAGAAAGTATCACTCATTGACGTCGCAATACCATGGGACACCAGAGTTGAAGAGAAAGAGAGGGAAAAAAAAATGGATAAGTATCAAGATCTGAAAATAGCAAAGTAAGAAGGATATGGGATATGCCAGTGGAAATCGTACCCATAATCATAGGAGCACTAGGCACGATCCCAAGATCCCTGAAAAGGAATCTAGAAAAACTAGAGATGAAGTAGCTCCGGGCCTCATGCAGAAGAGTGTGATCCTAGAAACGGCACACATAGTAAGAAAAGTGATGGGACTCCTAAGGAGGCAGGATTGCAACCCGGAACCCCACACTATAAATACCACCCAGTCGAATTGGAGGACTGTGATAGAGCAAAAAAAAAAAAAAAAAAAAAAAAAAAAAACATAATAATAATAATATATTATTATTATTATTATTATTATTATTATTATTATATTATTATTATTATTATTATTATTATTGATACTAATATGCCATCCGTATCATGAAGACGCATTCGCTTTTAATTTTTATAGGGAATTTTTCTAAGTTTATTTAACGGCAGAGAATCTCTCTCCCCCCCCCCCCCCCCCCCCCCACATTTTTTTTGGCACATTATGTGAAAAAAAAAAACAGCGTTGGCAGTCATACACCTACAACCGAGTATCCTTCGTATATTGACATTTTGCATCATAATTCGTTACATTCAGGCATAATTTCTCCACGTCACGAGGACAAGGAAATATTCACCACTCGATCGAATTCATAATATCCGTTTAGAAACTTGACATAAATTGTCTTCATTCGAAAACTACGGCATTCTTATTACCCTCGCATTCATGATAGTTCATATTTTGACTCTCCTTCAATGCTTTAACGCCTTAATGCAATCTATAAGCAAAGGAAATATATCTATTCTCCTTTTAGACTTGATTTCTCAAAATCTGATAAATTTACATGTGACAAATGGCAGTCAATACCAATGCCTGCTGTTGCAGGGAAAGTCCACGAAATACCTGTTTTATATTACAATAAATACTAAACTATGTCTCCTAATATCTGTGTTTATTCCTCCCAATTTAAAAACAACTCACAAACTTTAACGTGATAACAAATAAAATTATAGGTTATGCCCTGACCTAATCTTATATCACTATGAATAATATTCTATATATCCCAGTATTACCTTGGGTAACAAGTAATCATGAGTGGTATTTGGAACCATAAATCCCAATGAATGATAATCATTGTTTCCTGGTGTCCCTTTATATTTTTCCAAACTGAAATATTCTCACTTCATGTCTTAACGAACAATAATCATTATGTCAGTATTATTTCATAATTCTTCGCAAACAAAACAAAAACAAACCTTTTCATAGGCAAAAGAATTAAACTGTCTGCAGTGACTCGATCACGCGAGTTAACCTTAAACATCTTCATAAACAAACCCTTTAATAGCCAAAAGAATGACGCTGTATGCAGTGACTCGATCAAGCGAGTTAACCTTAGGGTCGGTTTATAGCAGCAGGTTGCGTTCTCCACACGCGCTAATGTTAGACAAACAAGAGGCTGATAAGCGGCATGGAAAAAATCAATCCCATCGACGCCCCCTTCCCTCGCTTCTCCTGAGACATCTAAAGAGAACCTTCCCATCCAGTCTCGCAGGTAATGGTTGGCCAAGGGTTTCACGAGTCAGAGAATAGATTTCCACTCTACGTTGGAACTTGAAGGTGAATGTACACAACAAAGGTCCAGCTGTTGAGATTTCTTGATCACAGACACAAGGAAATATTCTTAGTTGTTGATATGTTTTATTCAAAGGTATGGACGGATGTCACAATGAGTATATATTTAAGTAAAATAATTAGGCATTTGTTTTAGAAAGCTTGTTATAAGTGCATACCGGAGCTTCGTCTATTAAACTCTTTAACTTAATAAGTTTGATTTAAAGTGGACGGAGGCTAATTTCACTTATAAAAAATACAAATAATAAATACTTTGTACGGGACAACCGTCAAATTTTACACCTAACAAACTGAAGTCATGTAATAGCTCGAAGTTTTTATTGATAAGTGGCAGGTAACATGATTAGCAAAACTACATCCCTCTTGCCATGTATTGCACAGCATGTAGCATAACTTTCCACGTATGACATTTTAAAATATTTTACTGAGGGTAAAATATCACCATTACTCAATAAAAGGGTAAATACCTGAATAACGAGTCTTCCTACCAAGTTAAAACACAACACTAATATAAATGGCCTCTTTGATACTCCATTGATATTTCAGCGAATCAAGTTTGAATATACTGTATTTAATTTGAGACAACTAACAGTGCTATCATAACGCTACAGGCTATGCGCCTGGCAGTGAAAACAACGAAACATAAAGAGCATTTTATCTCTTCAAAGCAATACATATTCTCTTTTTTTTCAAATTACGAAATAAAGCTTTTTCCTCGCGATGGAATGTTTACATGCAAACATTTCCTTGGGGCTTATACGAGTTATTGCAATAGTACGACAAATAGGTCTGAAAGGAATTGTCAACACTGCATGTTGCACACGCATTATATGTTTCAGGCATCGCTGACTGGTTGTCAACAAGGGATGTTTTCATATTCTCTCGATAAAAAATGGATATCTCTTTTGTTTGTCTTTCTACGCTACTGCTTGGATGAGGAGGATCGCCTCGTTTCTGTGGGGAGGGGGGGATGGGTTAGTTTACGTGCAAGGGGGTATCCGGAAATAGTTTACGCGTACGTGCACTTATAATCATTATGTACACACACACACACACACACACACATATATATATATATATATATATATATATATATATATGTGTGTGTGTGTGTGTGTGTGTGTCTGTGTGTATATATATATATATATATATATATATATATATATATATATATATATATATATATATATATATGTGTGTGTGTGTGTGTTCATAATGATTATGTACACACGCACACACATATAAATATATATATATATATATATATATATATATATATATATATATCATATATATATGTATATGTATATGTATATATATATATATATATAATATATATATATATTTGTTATATATATATAAAGTGTTTACAGGATTGTAATATTTAAATGTTATATAGGAGAAGGATAAGATATATTCTTTTTGAATGATGTTTTATTTGAATAATTGTTCCTTTCTTTTAATGCCGAAATTCTCACTTACTTTTTCTTTGATTTATGTGATTTTTGTAAAAGTTTAGCGATACATGCATATTAATTTTTTTTTATTGGCGAATTTCATTTGGTGACAATTTATCATAGAAGCTATTTTTTTTAATTGTTTCTTTTGATTGAAAGATATGTGACTGGTATTTTTCGTTTATGAAGAGAGATTAATTCTTTTGAAGTTTGTCAATCTGATAGTCACTTTTAATACAGTCTTAGAAAAAGTCTTAGCTTTGCATGTACATAGTATATATAAAGCAAAGACTTTTTCTGAGTCTGTGTTAAAAGTGACTATCAGATTGAAAAACTAAAAGAATTAATCTCTCCTCATAAATGAAAAATAGCAGTCACATATCGTTCAATCAAAAGAAACAATATAAAAAACAACAGCTTCTATGATAAATTGTACCCGAATGAAATTGGCCAATAAAAAGAAAAAAATATATGTATATATCACTAAATAAAAGCATATATAAAATCAAATACAAAAAGTAAGTGAGAATTTCGGTAATAAAATGAAGGAAAAATCACTCAAATAAAACATTATTTCAAAACAGAATGTATCACATCCTTCGCCTATATAACATTTAAATAATATACTCTCGTAACTTCTGGATACCGAATTACACCCACCCACCCAAACCCGCTTTTAAAAAAGTGCCGCATACACTCCATTATTGCTGGCCAGAGACATTCCCCCCTCGGTGCATGAGCCTTGGGGCAGCCATCTGTTTACCATCAAGCCCGTGTTGCCACAGTCGAGGCCTCCATGAAGTCAAGAGGAGCCAATATCCGATAGTGTCTGCTCCCCAAGATGTGGAAATCAAGGGACAGAGGATATTGTTCCAGAGTAGGGTTGTGAGAGAGAGAGAGAGAGAGAGAGAGAGAGAGAGAGAGAGAGAGAGAGAGAGAGAGAGAGAGAGAGAGAGAGATTCTTGTTGAAATATATTATATATGTTATAAAATATTATATATATATATATACATATATATATATTTATATACTACATATTTAATATATACTATATAATATATAATTACATGCATATATATATATATATATATATATATATATATATATATATATATGTGTGTGT
>NC_087221.1:28450921-28453421 GCF_015104395.2 Macrobrachium nipponense
TTTTTAAAAATAATCTAGCATTATTATAAAGCCAAACTTTACAATTTGGAGTAAAGTTCAAATAAATAATCAGTAGGATGGAATTTTTTCAAATGTTTATAACCCGGGTTAAAGTTCACTTAAAGAAATAAAAAAAAAAAACATCTAGCATAAGTACCATCAAGAAAGCAAAATCATGCGAGAAAACGTAATTCCAGTGGAATAATCTCTCCGCATTTCCTCAAATGTCAAGTAGAGTATTATAGATTTTTTAAAATTAAATCAACTCACCTACACTTCAATGAGAGAGAGAGAGAGAGAGAGAGAGAGAGAGAGAGAGAGAGAGAGAGAGAGAGAGAATATTCGTGTCATCTCCTAAGGTCATCTTTAACCTGACTTCTCCTTCTTGTCCTCCGTCTCAGCAGTGAATTACTGAGGCCACATATATCTAGTAATTATTCTGTAACATCTATGAAGAGGATGCCCATTGAGGAGTGGGGAGAGAGGTTTGGTAAGGTGGAGGACATGGGTCTGAAGGGAAAAGTAGGGCCACGTGGAGGGGGAGGGAGGCATCTCCAGAGGACCCTTTTCCGAGGATGAATGGTTCTCCTCGAACCATTTCAAAAAGGGTATGCCGTCTTCCACCAGCTCACTCGAGTAGCACCGCTCAATTTGCAGAGTTAGATGGGTGGCAGCGATACCTCACGCTCCAAGGAGAAACGCTCCGTTGGAGGAGGGGGAAAGGTCCCTACGGATGTGGGAATGGTATCCCTCGAGGGGGATAGGACCCCCGCTCCCTGCATGGGATGCCTTAGATGAATAAAATAACGGGCCTTACATATGAGACGAGCCACTTAACAAAACAATATTCCTTCTTCAAGGACGTATTATTATTCGAACAATAATGGACCCATTCTCTTGCTCCTTTTTTTTCTGTGTGTCTGTCTCTCTCCTTTACACTTTTAACTCTTGGTTTTTTCAGAGGCTTTTCGACGTCTTTCTTTGCTAAATGAAAAATGCCTCCAGAAGCTTGTTTCATTACAAATAAACCACCTGCTTGGAGCCACTGGTACATTTAAGAATTCTTAATGTGTACAAGTTTTTCTTATTTTAGGTTTTCATATCATTAGATAAGAAGTAGATAATAGGTTTCTTTAAGCAGTTATATATTAATGATAACTGGTTTGTATGTGTGTGTATATATATATATATATATATATATATATATATATATATATATATATATATATATATATATATATATATATATTATAATATATATATATATATTATATATATATATATATATGTATGTATATATATATATATATATATATATATATATATATACTATATATATATATATGTGTGTGTGTGTGTGTGCGTGTGTGTGTGCGCGCGTGTGTGTGTATGTGATGCCAAGTGTTGTTATCTTTCCAGTTTCAGCAAACGTAACTGGGGTGAGGTTGCTTACCCTACACCCTTCACCTCGAAATTTTTTAGGCCTTATGTGCCAAAGGACTATGCCTTTTGTGCGATGACCCGTCCAACTTCAGAACGGTCCCAATGATATAAGATCCGCTGATAAAACGGTCACTATTATAAATGAAAGCTTTTTTTTAACTGCATTAAAAAAAACATAGGGACAAAATGTCCATTTCGTTATTGACCATCGACATGATATATATATATATATACGCGCGCGCGCGCGACTGTTAAAACGTGTCCAAAAACTAGGAGAAATATGGCATCATTCCTGGGAGACTCCCACCACCACTAGGCCGTCTACGGCACTGCACAAAAGATGGCGCTAAACTCTCGTCTTCCTCGAGAATATAAATTCCAAATCTCCCATATTCCGGAGCGAAAGGCAAAACTTCTCCGTAGGTGCCATAATGGGCTATTTGTCTCGACAATGGGCCGCTGAAAACCGTCTTTGAGTTGGAATTCCATTGTAGCACATACGTATATAAAGCCATGAGAGCTCTTCTCTAAACTCTCTCTCTCTCTCTCTCTCTTCGTCTCGTCTCTCTCTCTCTCTCTCTCTCTCTCTCTCTCTCTTGGACAGAATTCAAGAACTTGACACTGGGAACTTTTTCTCTCTTTTATTTTCCTTTTTTTACGAGCAGTTACTTGGGTTTTGAATCAATTATATATATGTATGTATATGTATATGTATATATATATATATATATATATATATATATATATATATATTTATATATATATATATATATATATATATATATATATATGAGATTGTCTTCCGAAAAATAAGGCCATGTCAAGTAATACTTAACAAATTATTATTTCAATTGAAACTATAACAATGATTCAACTTTCCATGTGTTTAGTATTTGATCATAAACTTAAATATATGAATAGATCATTGTACAGGGATCACTGCATGCCTGCTTTCGCATCCGTCGAGTTCCAAAGTAGTGTGTGTGTGTGTGTGTGTGTGTGTGTGTGTGTGTGTGCGTGTGTGTGTGTGTGTGTGTGCATGCGTAAGATCTCCGTC
>NC_087221.1:28458421-28475921 GCF_015104395.2 Macrobrachium nipponense
AGAGAAGGAGAGAGCGAGAGAGAGAGAGAGAGAGAGTTCTTCAAAAAATATTGTTAAAATCTCCTCTATCTTTATTGTACATTAATAACCAATAACTGATTTTCCTAAAAAAAATACGGTAATTTCATTGTATATTTCATGACCACCAAAAACGTTCATATGATATAAAACATTATTACAACTCATTTTTTTTTTCACCATGGAATCTTTTGCTAGATCGCGTCTTTACCATAATACCATAAGGAAGATTTTCATAAGTCCAAAAAATAATTATAACTCGATAGTCAGTTAATTGCTGCCAAATAAAAAAAATAATCATTTTAGTGCTAGCATATAAAAAATATAATATCTTACCTCATACGTTCTATCCGTATTAGTCAGCCACTATTATCGTACCATCGATATTCACAAATCCATTAAAATATTATCATATAGTTTATTTCACTATTAAGCATGGCTAATAAAAACATCTAATATTAAACAAACCATAGGATGAATAGTTATCTTCTTAATATCAAAAGTATTCATAAGTCGATATAAAAAAAATTCACTATTATCTTGATAAAAAATATAAACACCTCCTGATTCCACAAATCTGTATCAAAATCAAACAAAAACTAATAATCAAAGTCCAACTTCTTTTCCCAAGTGACCTCAGCGGCAGATATGTTTCTTTAAAAGAGAGAAAAAATTCATAATTGCACTAACTTGGAAAGAGAAATATAATTAAAAATTCCTTACCGCATTAATAGACGTTAATTACAGTGTCGTTTATCTTTCCCAGGCTTTTCCATTTATGCATACATTGCTAATGATGAATATTTAATCTTGTCCTAAATGGCCATTATCGAGCGTAGTTAACTTTATAATGCCAAGGAATCCATTAGTGAGAAAAAAAAACTTCGTTACCAATACTGGCAATTTAAATTCTCTCTCTCCCAGGCTTTTCCATTGCTGGTTATACTGATAATCATCAAATATCTTTTTTATCAAATTGCCATTTAAGAACAATTATCTTGATAATACCAAGACAGTCAGAAGTCATTAACAATACTGGGCTATGGCATTAACAGCTTAATAATATTTCGTATCTATCATAAGTTTTTTCATTGCTACCTAAACTTCTGATAAATTTAATTCAACTGCTTTTCAAAATGGCCATTATCGAACACCGGCAGCTTAATAATGCATGCATTTATTCAGCAAATATACTTAGTTTTCGTTTTATTAACTAAATATGAACATTATTCAGCAAAATATACTTAGTTAACGTATCAGTAACTAATAACTAATTTCATTCCTAATAAATTTCGCATTGCTACTTAAATTGCTGATAATAATCATTTAGCCTTTTTCCTAATAGCCATTACCTAGCATAGCCAGCTTTATACTGCAAAAGTAGCAAAATATGCTTCATTGCCGCATCCGTAACTATAAATTACAATTTTATTCCTAATAGATTTTTTATTGCTGCTTAAATTTAACCTTTTTTTCCCAAACGACCATTACCGAGAACGGCCATCTTCATTATGCATTCATGTATAAGTCAGCAAATTAAACTGCGATATCGCATCAATAACTGAAAAAAAAAAAAACATTTCATTCCTAACAAATATTTTATTGCTGCTTAAATATAACCTTTTTCCCAAACAGACACTACCGAGAACGGCCACCTTTGCAATGCATTTACGTATTAGTAGCAAGTGCTTCATTGTCGTATGGTAACTAATGACTACAATTTCAATCTTAGTAAATTTTTTATTGCTGCTTAAATTTATCCATTTTTCAAAATAGCCATTACCGAGAACAGGCGGCTTTATAATGCATTCATGTCTAAGTCATCAAATTAAAGTCCGTTATTGCATCTTTAACTAATAACTACAATTTTATTCCCAATGCATTTTTATTGCTGCTTAAATTTGAAAATTTTCCAAAAATAGCCAGTACCGATAATAGGCAGCTTTATAAACTCCGTTACCGCATAAGTAATTAATAACTAACAGAAAATTATTATTGCTGCTTATATATATAGCCTTTTTTCCCAAAACAGCCTTTAACGAGAACGGCCAGCTTTATAATGCTTTCATGTCTAAGTCATCAAATTAAAGTCCGTTACCGCATCCTTAACTAATAACTACTATTCCCTTCCCGTCTTACAGGTGGCCTTTCGCGAGAGCAGCCCCCAGCGCGGCCGGAGCAGATTTGGGACAACCCTCTGCTTCGGCCCGCTTTCGACAACACCACGTCCAACAACGTCATCACGGCTACTGGCAGGGTGTCCTACTTGCACTGCAGGGTCAATCATCTCGGAAATCGAGTGGTGAGTGAGAGGGGGATTGGCACGCTAGCTGACTCTATTTTCTCTCTTTTTTTTTCCAGGGCGTTTGCGTGTTTTTTATTTTCCTTGCGACATTCATTCGTGATTTTGATTCAAGTGTTTTTTTTCTTGCGGTCTTTTCTTTCGGATATTGATGTCTTTATAGGAGAGGGGATGGGAAGGGGGTTGGGAGGGGGTCAGTAGCAATGCCATTTTGCACATTTTTTTTTTTCATACTGTTCATTGGTAATTTTGATTTTATTTTTTTCAGTGGGCTCTCCATTTATCACTTTTCATGCAGGGAAGGATCTTATTTTACTCTTTCTGTGTGTATCCATTCTCTATCCCCTTCTTGCATAATTTTATAGTGTTATTTATTAATTTTCCTAAGGTACATTTTTGATTTTATGTATGCCTAGGCATAAGTTGGGTTGGTCTGACACTATTCTCTATCTTTCTTTATTTAAGGTTATTTAAGGATATGTACTTATTTTTCTATCCCTCCATTCATTAAGTTGAGTATATTTCCTCTCTCTCTCTCTCTTTTTATTCAGTTAGTTCTTTCACCGCCTACCTTATTCATTCTCTCTCTCTCTCTCTCTCTCTCTGTAGGGAAAAATCTGCACCTTGACCTATAACAATGCAAACGATCTTCAGAACGTTTCCCGTTTATAACCTCCTGACCTGACCTTTGCCCTCCCTGGCGGTGTTTCCCACACGAATCCATTCGGTGCAATAAAGTTAATGCATGGACTGGGCGCATGAACGCTCTTCAAATATTGGGTCAACGTCTGTGTTTACAGAAGCCCCACCTACTCCCTGTAGCGTTCCTTTCTCACCTCAACTGTTTATCCAATAAACACTCAAGAATTCCTCTCTCTCTCTCTCTCTCTCTCTCTCTCTCTCTCTCTCTCTCTCTCCTGGTTATTAAAAATATTTATCCAATAAGGACTCAAGAATTCTCTCTCTCTCTCTGCTGTTTTTAAAAATATTTATCCAATAAACACCCAAGAATTCCTCTCTCTCTCTCTCTCTCTCTCTCTCTCTCTCTCTCTCTCTCTCTCTCTCTCTCTCCCCTCCTTTTTAGAAGTATTTATCCAATGAACACTCAAGAATTCTCTCTCTCTCTCTCTCTCTCTCTCTCTCTGTGTTAAAATTATTCATTCAATAAATTTGAAACCTATATTCAGTTAGCAAAAATAGAAATATAATTGCGCTTCTCTCTCTCTCTCTATATAATATATATATATATTATAATATATTATATATATATATATATATATATAATATATATATATTATATATATATATTTGTATATATATATATATATATATATATATATATATATATATATATATATATATATATAGTATATATATATATATATATATATATATATATATATATATATATATATATATATATATATATACGTGCCTTTCAAAACTTTAAACGTTTGTGTGAAGTTGAACAAAGATAATATATATCCAGCAGCTCAGAAACCGAGATATCTTTCCCCCTCTATGGTAACCCTTCAAGCTCATGTCTTCATCGCTACGATGTTCACTCTCTGGTTTCCTTTTGCTCCACATATACCACGCAAACTATTAATCTCTCTCTCTCTCTCTCTCTCTCTCTCTCTCTCTCTCTCTCTCTCTCTCTTTCAGCATCCACACTTCACATCCTAACCTGAGAGTTGGAGTGAGAATCTCTCCAAACATTATAATCCGCGCTTTAGACGTGTCAATTTCATCTTCAAAATCTCGGGCAAAATATTGCGGCATCCTGTACTCCACAAATTCTTTTATTTACACAACAGTGATTATTCAGTGTGCATTTAGGCACTGTGTATATTCAAATAAAACCATTGAAGAACATATGTAATGAAGGTTATCTAATATTGTGCACTTGTATGTCCGGATAACACCCTTTCGCTTCGGCGCTTCGCTTGATATATTCATTTCAGTGCAAGATTTGCACACCGGGGGAAATCCTTTCAACCTCGAATTCTGCCCTCTCACCCGGGAAGAAAACCAGGCGACGGGGGACTGACCTAGCCTCATTTGCATAATTAGGATACAAAATAAAAGGGAAGACTGATTTCCATATTGACTGAACGTGGGCGGCCGACGTGACAATATCCGCGGGAGTGAGATGGAGAGCGAGAGCCCTCTGACGCTGAATCCTTGATGGGGATTGGAGGTCGATCCTTGGTTCGAGGGGTTTGTCGCTCTTTCTTGAATGACTGGGATTCGCATTAATGCGCAAGAGGGCCTGTCCGGCATGGGCGCGTTGCTAACGCCGGAAAAGTCACATGTTCGGGATGACAATGGCGATTGTCAAACCAGCGAGCGATTTCTTTCTCTGGTTCTCTAGTTTTGAACCACTTTTCCTCGTCGTCTCGATCCCTTTTAAGTAGGATTTAATATTCTTGGGCACGAAACTACTCGAAGTCATATGATTATTTTATCTTATGTTTGGGCGTTTTTTTTTTTTTTTCTGTGAAGATGAAGCCGTTTTATAAAAGGATTTAATCATGTGACAACGGCAGTATTTTATTTTAGTTTTTTCTTTATATAATTGTTTTCATCATTTCCATTCCCATTTTTCCTCCAACTTGTTATTTTTTTTCAATTACGAGTCCGTTCTTAATCGGATTCTCTCTCTCTCTCTCTCTCTCTCTCTCTCTCTCTCTCTCTCTCTCTCTCTCTCTCTCTCTCTCTCCTGCTTATTGAAAATATTTATTCAATAAACACTCAAGAATTCTTCTCCCTCTCTCTCTCTCTCTCTCTCTCTCTCTCTCTCCCTGATGAGGGCCACTCAACCAGAGGAATTCGTTCTTGAATATAAAAGTGAATTAAGTCTCTTTATTTCCCAACTCTCTTGTTTTGGCTGCATAAGTAGCATAATTTCTATTCATTCAAGTGGTGCCCAATAAAAAAGAAACTATTTTTTTCAGGATGGAATAGGTGGGAGAAGGGGAAGGGGAGGGTTATTACTCTTGAAAGGAATGATGTAAGGCGTCGTTCTCAGGTTTCATTATGCACCACAGAAAGTCCGTAAGAATTCATTGAAAAGTAGAATTTATTCGTCAAATTAGGTCATAATCAGACACCCTCTGATTATATTGACCGGAGGATTTCCTTTCTGTTTGATGAAACAATGGTGTCTGGCTATGACCTAATTTGATTTATAGATTCTACTTTTTGATACATTTTTACGGACTTTCTAGTGCGCATAATGCCTATTTTTATGGCTTACTTAATGAAAAGTGCAGTGCCTTTCCCGTAGGGTTTCCCAAAATTCTAATTCAGTCTATCGAAATATGAAGCAATCTCTGACATGTCACCATCACCCCTCACCTAGCTAAAGCCACCGATAACCGAATATCCCGCGAATCTCGCAAGATTTCATAGCTTATTTCACATCACTAATAATTTGTTTAACCTGGTCAGTGAATCAAAGATTCTTTTTCTAGGGCCAGATAACAATAGAATCCCTCTTACTCGCTATTGGAGAAACCGTCTCTACTTAATTTGATTCGTCTGTCCTAGAGCTTCTGAGTTATTAAATTACGTAAGCTTGTCTTGAGTAACTCGACTCCTTAACTAAGTAAAAGTCTTCGGTAGGAGAACTTCCACAGTTAGCTGTTATGGGGATTAACGTGCTTGCACTCCCGAATTCTTGCAGCGACAGGGAAATTCCATTCGTTATAAGTTAAGCCATAACTGTTGGTGCTTTACTTATTTTGGAGTTATACTTTTTGAACCCCAGAATTCCAAGAATATAATGTAAGGCATCGCCCTTGTTTTTATTTATTTTTTTTCTTTTTTCTTTTTTTCAACTGGTAAAATGTTTTTGTGGGTGGGAGCCGAAAAATTACATCGAATGTAAGCTAAACCATAAGTTATTACCTTATATATATATATATATATATATATATATATATATATATATATATATATATATATATATATATATATATATATATATATATATATATATATATAGATATATATATATATATATATCTATATATATATATCTATATATATATATATATATATATATATATATATATATATATATATATATATATATATATATATATATATATATAGGCAACTTTTCTTAAAAGCATCCACCCGTTATAAGTTATATCATCAATTAAGTACTATAATTCCAACCGATACAAGTTTAGACATTACTATTAATCGCAACAACTTTTTTTTTTTTATTTCAACCAGGATCAATTTTTTCTTCTAACTCAAGCACCACGCTGTTTCCTCACAAGTTACGGTTATACTGCAAGTTGCCAAGGTTTTATGAGTCGAATGTACGATTCCCGAGCATTTGCCATTGCAGCGCTAATGAAAATACCATTATTTCTTGCATGTTTATGACTCGTTTCTCTCGTGTATTTCTTTTCCTCCGCAATCTCTTTCAAAAATATGGATTCCCTGCTTTTCCTGTGCGTTGATTCGAAGTGATTTTTCCGTATCTACGGCTCTGTTTGTCTTTTGAATTTGGTTGGCTGAACTTCTGAAAGGTTTACTATATTCTGATCATTGATTTTCCGGATACGAAAAATGGTACGAAATATTATGAACAGAAATTCCAGATGAATTTAGAAAGGTGACGGTATACATTTTTATTTTCCACCTAATATATTGAAACATGGATTAATTACCATGGGAACAGTATTAATCCATTAATTTTAAAGGGAAGAAAGGGAAGGATATGAGGAACGAGGAACCTGATATACTTGCACTTGATCAGTAAGACTGATAAAAAGAGAGATAACAGACTTATATGCGATTGATAGGCTAATTAAATCGGTGCATTGCCATCACAACAGTAACAAGACTTTAAACAAGATATGGTCTATAAATGTAACTGTGAAAAATTTAACAGAATTTCCTGTTAAAATAGGATATATGAAATAAGAATTTTTCAATTACTTAAAATTATGAGCATGAATGAAAATTCCGAGAAACGAAAAATACGTAAACTTAAAAATATCAATAATAAATTCCATGCACACATATGCATACCCTCAAAACAGAACAGAAAACAGCCCTATCTTGAGGGGAATATTTGCTGTCATATACAAATCACACTCAACCTTAATCTTTCCAGGTAACGTGGCTTCGGAAACGTGACGGTCACGTGCTGACAGTTGGCCTTTACGCCTACACCACCGACCAGAGGTTCACTGCCCTCCACTCCGAGGGCTCCCCGGACTGGGTCCTCAAAATAACCAGCCCGCAAACGAGGGACTCCGGCGTCTACGAGTGTCAGGTTTCGACGGAGCCAAAGATTTCGAGGGCATTTAATTTCACTGTCGTAGGTGAGTGTGGATGATTCGTCTTAAGAGCTTCATAGATAGATAGATAGATAGATAGATGATAGATAGATAGATAGATAGATAGATCGTAGGATATTGATATAGATAGATAGATAGTTATAGATCGATAGAGAGATAGATAAAGAAATACATAGAGAGCTAGATAGACCAAGATCATACAGCATTAATATAAATAAGGGACTGAGAACACGTCCTAATAAAATTAATGGGCTACATGAGAGAGAGAGAGAGAGAGAGAGAGAGAGAGAGAGAGAGAGAGAAGGAAAAATTACCTTCCAATTTAGAACAATCTTTTTGAAAGTCAACCACTTTTCATCATTTCCTCGTAAACTGAACAAAAACGCTTGCAAACCTGTATACCATGACATGAACTTGTGCGTTTTAATAAACCCAGAAAAGTAATCTAACTGAATCATTCGATTTAATCGAAGAAGATTTGTTCAGGTACTCGTTCAGTAATACACGTTTAAATACATCGTCACACTGAGATGAACGAAAAACTATTATATACTCGCATATGTATATATGTATAAGCTTATGCGTGTGTGTAGGCGTATATATAGTTATACATAAGAGAAATGTATGGCAATCTCTCACTGAAAAACGCACGAGAGTTTCATGAAAAAAAAAAAAAACCAATATCGCAATCGCGGCGTTTTTTTTTTTTTTTATTTATACCCAATTTATTTATAAAATTCCTCAATAATCATACCATTTATCTTTCTCTCTCTCCAGAATCCTTCGCAGTCATCGAGGGTCAAAGCAGCATATACATGAGCGCTGGGAACACGCTCAACTTGACCTGCCAGGCTTCCATACCCGGAGACGCGCCTAATTACTTTTATTGGTGAGTATATTAAGTTGTAAGGTTCCGTGAACCCTTCCTTCTTAAACATTGATAGCAACTCAACCCTCCATTCAAAAGAGAAAGGTTACAAAGTAGCTACTTTCATTGCTGAGAATTATTTTCTAAGATGAATTCTGGGCATGTCTATAGCAACCTAATCATTAAAATGCCCAAGAATTATTTTGTAACTAGATGTTTTCAGTAAAGAGGCTTCACCTAAGGGACAGGTGTTTTCAGTAGAGAAGCTTTAATTACGGGACAGGTGTTTTCAGTAAATAGGCTTTAATTATCGGACAGGTGTTTTCAGTAAAGCTGTAATTATGGGACAGGTGTTTCCAGTTAAGAGGCTTTAATTATGAGACAAGTGTTTCCAGTTAAGAGGCTTTAATTATGAGACAGGTGTTTCCAGTTAAGAGGCTTTAATTATGAGACAGGTGTTTCCAGTTAAGAGGCTTTAATTATGAGACAGGTGTTTCCAGTTAAGAGGCTTTAATTATGAGACAAGGTGTTTCCAGTTAGAGGCTTTAATTAGAGGCAGGTGTTTCCAGTTAAGAGGCTTTAATTATGAGACAAGTGTTTCCAGTTAAGAGGCTTTAATTATGAGACAGGTGTTTCCAGTTAAGAGGCTTTAATTATGAGACAGGTGTTTCCAGTTAAGAGGCTTTAATTATGAGACAGGTGTTTTCAGTAAAGATGTTTTAATTATGAGACAGGTGTTTCCAGTTAAGCTTTAATTTGGAGACAGGTGTTTCCGTTAAGAGGTTTATTTGAGACAAAGTGGTTTCCAGTTTAAGAGGCTTTAATTATGGGACAGGTGTTTTCAGTAAAGAGGTTTTAATTATGGGACAGGTGTTTCCAGTTAAGAGGCTTTAATTATGGGACGGGTGTTTTCAGTAAGAGCGTTATTATGGCCAGGTGGGTTTCCAGTAAAAGAGGCATTAAATTATAGAAACAAGGTCAGTGAAGAAGGTTTTTTTAATGTACATGGTGGGTTTAGTTTAAACAGATGCCTTTTTAATTATGGGACAGGTGTTTCCAGTAAAGAGGCTTTATTTAAGGAAACCGGTGTTTCCCAGTAAAGAGGCTTTAATTATAGGAAAAGCGTTTCCAGGTTTTTTAAAGAGGCTTTAATTATGGGACAGGTGTTTCCAGTAAAGAGGCATTAATTATAGAACAAGTGTTTTCAGTAAAGAAGTTTTAATTATGTGACATGTGTTTCCAGTAAAGAGGCTTTGATTATGGGACAGGCGTTTTCAGTAAAGAGGTAAAGAGGCTTTAATTATGGTACAGGTGTTTCCAGTAAAGAGGCTTTAATTATCGGACAGGTGCTTTCAGTACAGAGGCTTTCATTATGGGACAGGTGTTTCCAGTAAAGACGCTTTATTTATGGGGAAAGCTGATTTCAGTAAAGAGGCTTTCATTATGGGACAAGTGCTTTCAGTACAGAGGCTTTAATTATGGGAAAGCTGCTTTCAGTAAAGAGGCTTTCATTATGGGACAACGTCCAATTGCCTCACGGAAGCGCATGCGAACGGAAACGACATCCTAACAAACCCAAAACCAGGAACAAAGCAAAAGACTAAAAATGCTAATACAACAGTCAGTCATGAATGAAATTTTAATCATTTAACCGCTGTCTTCTAAAATAACTGTAATGAATCAGACGAATGATAGGAAACTATTAAAATGTAACTAGTTTTATAATGGAGGATCATAACTACTGGCCAGTACCCAGTAGACATTTTGGTTAGGCTCAGAATATGATCAGAATATGAGAGATAGTCATGGAACTAGTGATTTCATCCCCAGAACTTGTAGTTATAAAATGGCAACGGATTCCAGGAGACGGGGTATGTGTGGGGTATGTGAGACATTTCTATTTCTTTTCATTAAAATTCAATATAAATTTTAATCACTTTAGGAATGTCAGTGAATTTTTGTGAAATTATTTTGAACGTATCATACATTCCTGGATATTCATTTAGCTCCATACCTACGATTCTTTTACTACTTAAAGAAAAAATACAAAGTATATATATCCTAGAATTATATTCCCATCATTTTAAAATCTACGTATATGTATAATGTTTTACGGCTTTCAAATGAATAATGATTAATTAGATAAAACGAAATTAAGATGAAATAGTTCTGACTGAAAATACCTGGCTATGAACATTCCCGGCCATCCCTCATCCGCGTAGCTGACAAGTTACAAGAGAAATTATTCAGTGAATGAGGTGGGACACATAATTTATTCATTACCGACGTAATGAAAACCTTTGGTAAACGAGCACTGATGAAAAGTCATCCATTCCGAGCGGAATACATTATTAATAATGATATTAATAATACGGGATTAGGGCACTTTCATCAATCAATAAGTACAATTTAACTGCACTGAGCTGGTGACACATGCATATGTCACCTGTCATACTGATATAATATTCGACATACTTTAGCAACTCAAAATTATGTCGTGAAACGTAAATGTAACACCTAAGTTGCAATTCATATATCATTTACTTCCTTGGAGTTAAGATAAACTTAAAAGAAAATTAAGCGAATGAATTACTTTACAAATGCCATTCATGCCTTATACATTGCAAAATATGGAACGGTAGAAAAGATATACTGGCACCTCATTTATGGATTGCAGTAAGGAGGCTATGTCACGTGTCAGTCGAAATAAAATAATGCAAAGACTTTGTCTTCGACTAACCTTCAAAAAACACCTGCACGGGAAACATCTATCGGTATCGAGCAAGGAGAAATGGAAGCAGTTGTAATAATGGTATCTCTTCAGTTATGGCACAAACACCTGTAATTAAAATGTGTATTAAGCTTAGCGTACATTACTGAGAGTATCCTTCATTTCACATTCATGAAGTGATAAAATTAGTACAAAGCAAAGTCATTAACAAATACACAAGAACCATTTCCATCTGAAGTATTAAGTCAAATTAAATAAACATTTAAAGAAAAAATGTATTAAAACTCTCTCTCTCTCTCTCTCTCTCTGATTATGACACAAGGAATGAACATTTAAAGAAAAATGTATTAAAATTCTCTCTCTCTTATATATCTATATATATCTATATATATATATATCTATATATATATATATATATATATATATATATATATATATATGTATATATATATATATATATATATAATATATATATATATATATATATATATATATATATATATATATATATATATATATATATATATATATATATATATATATATATATATATATATATATATATATATATATATATATATATATATATATATATATATATACACACACACACACACACATATATATATATATATATATATATATATATATATATATATATATATATATATATACTATATATATATGATTAAATTAGACTGCCCTTCCCTAAGGACCTTCAAACCTAAAATGTAAGCGGCCAGCAAACGAGACCTTCGCAAAGTTTGTGCTAAGCCCAAGTGAAGTTCAGTTATTATGTAATAATGTTTCTTATGAACCCCCGTCGTGCAATTATAAGTTCAGTTCTCTAGAGGGTGATAAGCAGCGTTGTTTTCTAGCAAAAATCCAACAGTGTCCTATTTTCTATTTATTTATTTCTATCATTATTTCCGGTAGTCCCATTCATTCATTTTTCTTCGCTGTCTTTGGAATTAGGTACGAGGCGACATTGTATTTCAATGCATATGATGCCTGTTTTAAAGATAGTTGCATTTTTTAAGTTGTTTATTGTTTTCTCCCACATTCATTATAATTAAAACATAAGGAAACGTGTCTGTCTAGTCTGCAACTATGTGTGATATAAAACTTTAAAATGGCTTCAATTTCTTCGTTTTGTAGTTTTATTGAAAAATATACAATTATTATTTTTTTTCTTTTTTGATTCTGTTACGATTTGAATAAAATAGAACTACGGCATGTGATTTTTTTTCTTTTATTTTTTATTTTAGTACTTCATAGTATTCCTGGTTCTAGAATTGCGATCATAAATCCATAGGATTATTTAATTATTTACTATTTTCGTCTGTTGCTATTACTCTTACTTCTGAACTCTTTAAATGAAAAGTAAAATATGTAAATGCAAATAAAATCTCAAAAGGAGCGATATCAAATAGATATCCGTTTTACAAGTGAAGTTCACATAATCCATTTGCACCCGTGTCATTTGCCCGCATGCAACTCATGCAACCAGGAATATACTAAGTCATGCTAAGCTCAATTCACATCCAAGAATAATATGTACATAATGTTCTCGGGGACTGTTATTGCTGAAACAGAAAAAAAATGTTAAAAATAAAGAGGACTCACTGTTATTGCTGAAACAGAAAAAAAATGTTAAAAATAAAGAGGACTTAAGCGTTTGCCCAAGGACTTGGATAAGGCCCCTGAAATGTTAACGCAAAAAAGAAGCAGCTCTTTTTGAGGACCGGGTTGATGTTGAGAAATAAAATTACTAAATAAAAAATTCTGTGAAGTTCTTCACTCACATTGCTTGCGTAATGGTGTCTTAGCAATTTTGCCAACAGAAGAATGTTGCTGACATTATTTGTCAGAATTGAATTTGGTTTGTGGTCCCCCTTTCCACCCCCCGGCCCCCCAACCCCCTCTTGCGGATGCTTCTCGAGGATTCCCCAAGAAGCGCTGGGAGAAATATCTGAAATTCTGATGCCGCCTACTTGTGGATATGGTTTTTGAATCATTTTATTCATTTTTCTTGTGCTTGCTGCCGACTAAGATTGACAGTTATTTCACATTTACATCTTATTTATGGTTCATTTACCTTACTGAGCTTACTGACTTAATTCAATTTAGTGGCTTCCTAATGCTCGTCCAATAATCCGTATCTCTGACTCTCTTTTTATTGGATATTTTTTTTTTTCATGCTTTGCGTCATTATTTTATATCTGATATCGATTGTTATATTAATTTCTATTCCATTTATTCGCATCTAACTTTGCTATTTTACTTTGCGTTTAATTTTCCCGTTATCTTCATAATTTCTGTGTTTCATTTTTTTTCTGATACTTTTAATTTCTGTTTTGTGTGATATTTTACCCAGTTGTTGATTACGCCTTTAAATGTTTACCTAAGTCTTGTATTTTCATTTTCTTATATTAGTGAAGAGATTCAATAATAGTGAAATATAATCTAAATGAAAATATTAAGGTAGCAAAATGCATTTTAATGGAATGACCGTGAATATTAATACAAATTATGTTCATTTGTTTAATTAAAAACTTCATGGAAAGTTATTGTAGTCACCGCGGTTCAATTATGAAAATCTGAACTGTACGATTAGACAGATCGACTGACTGACGTTTGTATTAATCTGTTGCTTCCACTGTATTTGACGAATTCAAAAAAATAAATAAGTAATAAATTATCTATTTCGTTGGAAAAAAATATTCGCGAAAAGGAAATTTCTTATTATGGTAATACAGTAATGTTTGTTTGTATGGTGTTTTTACGTTGCATGGAACCAGTAGTTACGTATTCAGCAACGGGACCAACGGCTTTACGTGACTTCTCTTACACCTCAATGGAATGACCAAGAATCGAACTCGCGGCCATCAAGGTGGTAAGCCAACACCATACCGACCAAGACACTGAGACGCTTTAATTCAGTAATGATGTATCTTATAAATATTTTTATCTATGAGCTTGTGTTACGTCGAGATACATGAGCAGATTTCCATCTGTCATAAGATTAATAAGTATTTTTTGCGCTGTATTATGATGAAATACATCAGCACGAGAAACGGATTATGATTCACAGACTGTCTGGAAACATCCCTTTCCCCTAATCAGTGTAGCCTTATCCAGACTGTCAAAGAGACACGATGTCTCGAAACTCCAGGTGTATTACAGTGTATTACACTGTAATCCTGGAACTCGCGGTTTTATTGCACTCAATAATGGCGGATATTGAGGATCAGCACACGTCAGTCGTATAGTTTATATTATGAGCAGGTGTAATAATTTTCTGCATTATTGAGTTTACGTAAAGTCTTCAACAGGTATGCTTTCTTGTAAGATTATAACAGTGATATTGCAAATCTGTGTAATTTTCGTATTGACCAAAAAGGATTTATCAGAGTTACAATGCTGCCCTCTTCATATTATGACGAGGCAAGGTGTAACCACCACCCCTGCCCTCCCTAAACCCCACTGCCTTCCTTACCACCCACAAGCCCCCTCCAACCCCCAAAACGCATGAACACACAAAAACGGTTTGCAGAGACAATACCATTCCTGCTTATTGCCTCTTAGTAATTATTTACTCGAGAAGAAAGCTATAATGGGACCTATCCAATTATTTGGACCTATGTTTATTAAATGTTTGCTCATGTAAGGGGCAGTCTTTGAGCAAGCCGATTAAAATTGGAGTTGTCGTATCATAGCTTGTCTGCTAGGTTTTTTTTATATACTTATATATCAAGTACTGGGACCTATGAGGTCATTCAGCGCTGGAGGGGAAATTGACAGTAAGGAAAACCTCATAGTCACACTATGAAACACTTGTTAAAAAGGATTGAAAGTCAGGCTGAAGAAAGAGAATAAGAATGGAGGAACAGTAAAAGTGATGCCTAAAGTGCGCCACGTGAGGTGCACTAATGGCACCAACCCCTTATGGGGTACACGAGGATATGCTAATATTTATTCTTCGCCTATTTGGGCACTCGAAATCATTTAACTGATTCTTGATAAAAGATGAAAATGAAGACTCGGCACCTAATTTAACATTGTTATCTTCTTCCAATAATGCACAGCTAAATTTAAGTAGAATGTATGTTCATTGCCTCATTCCTTGTTCAAAGTTACTAACTGGAAATTCGTTAGCTTTTGTTGAATACTTAATTTTTGTATTGTATCAAAATAACATTTTATAATTCTGACGACCAGAGGCGTAATCTCCTTCCAAAAAGATTTCATTGCTTATTTTGGTTTATTTGAAGGGGTGTCTGAGATAAGTTTTTCTTGTATCCATGGCTGTCATTTTTTATTATTTTCTGTAAACATATACGATTTTCAAACAAAACTTACTCAATAGATAAATTACATTGCTCTATGTGTGTGTGTGTGTCTATCTCTCTCTATAACGAGTCAGCTTCTTAGAGAATATCAGGTAATTTACAATGAGGCACATTGGTACTTTTATGTACCATACAATTACATGCGAACTAGTTGCATTTGTTACAACAGCAAAGATAAAGATTAAAATTCTCTCTCTCTCTCTCTCTCTCTCTCTCTTAGAAGTATGTTCTAAAAATCCTTCTACGAGTCCGGTGTGTCTAAAAATTTTGCTCTCTCTCTCTCTCTCTCTCTCTCTCTCTCTCTCTCTCTCTCTCTCTCTCCAACGCGTCAGTATCTAACATAAGATTTAATGGAATGGTGCGAGGCCACTACCACCCGTCCATCGAGTTCTGAGTCGTTATGAAAAAGTGAAAAGCCTTTTTTTTTTACGCTTTTCATTATGGCTCGCTCGCTAGAAGTTGAAAAATAAAAAAGGCGGCTCTGTTGTGAAGAAAAAGTTATAATAAAGTATCTCACGCAGACACCATATAATGCCTACATTATTTGTGGAAGAGTGACCTCTTTTTTCATTAGAGAGAGAGAGAGAGAGAGAGAGAGAGAGAGAGAGAGAGAGAGAGAGAGAGAGAGAGAGAGAGAGAGAGAGAGAAAGTAAAAGTTTTAGACATACCGGACTCGTAGAAGGATTTTTAGAACATACGTTTAAGAGAGAGAGAGAGAGAGAGAGAGAGAGAGAGAGAGAGAGAATTTTAACCTTTGTCTTTACTGTTGTAACAAATGCAACTAGTTCACATGTAATTGTATAGTACATAAAAGTACCAATGTGCCTCATTGTAAATTTGTAAATTATTTTTTAGCAGATCACGACATAATTAAAATTAAGATGAAAGCAATAATTATATGTTAGATTTCATAATTACTGTTCCTACCTTACTATGCAAATATATTTCGATTTTTATTCCTGTGAAAAATGTTTATTTAGAACACTATGAATGTCTTTAGATATAAAGTAAAGTGTAGTCTATTTTTCATATTTACTTTATTAACAACGCTACTGACCATCCACGGAAAATCTATGTGTAATCTGTGTACACCTAGCAAAAAAAATAGTAATAATCAATAGAAGAAAAATAATAATAAACACCTAATGACATCAACAATGCCTTAATTCGAAGAGCAATACATCGAGCTGTGTAAGATGATGCAGAGATCGATGATGATGAATTGCTTTTGGAGCAACATTTTTTAAAGAGGGGATGTTTCCATCATGTTGCGAGGAGTAATTGCCAATTACCAGACGAGAGATTTCGTAAACAAGCCAGTCATACTGAAGTGGATATTATTATTTTTTTTCTCTTTCTTTTTTTTTTTACTTTAATGTGAAGGAGAAAGTAAACACTTCCTTTTAAGTCATATCATTTTAACGTCTTTGTATCTATAGCAGTGTGGATGTCCCTGGTATCTTTGCTCTTTTTTCTTTTTTGCTTAATTCTTTTAAAAATAGAACATTTGTGATACATAGTGGCTGGCCGAAGAAGAGGTAACTTGAAATATGCTTCTGTATTGTTAATGCCCTAAATAGCATATCCTAATTCTATGCTGTTCAGAATATTAAATCGGACACTACAATGATAAAGACGTAAAATAATAATATGTCCAAAAAAGGAATGTAAGAATAATTTGATACAAATCAAACTAATTTTCTAAGTATCAGTTAATATGGCTTTTCAACATTACAATTTTCTTTATGAAAAAAGTTTTTTTTAGCTCTTTCAGATTATATATATAAATATATATATATATATATATATATATATATATATATATATATATATATTCATTTTGATATACTCTTTATTTGGAGTTTTTTAATCTCTTTCCTTTGACGTGCATTCTTTCCCCCTTAG
>NC_087221.1:28483421-28488421 GCF_015104395.2 Macrobrachium nipponense
AATTCAATTTCGGACGGGGAGGAAATTTGAAGTTTCGCGGGGAATGGGAAGAAGAAGAGGTCCCTGAGGTGAGGGGGATGGAGAGGAGTCCCACTTCCAGCAGCAGCAGCAGCGCGTTCTGGCAGTTAAGATGGGAGGAAGTCAAAGGCCGTAATTACTACAAGTTTGCCCTCCCCCCTCCCTCCCACAAAATTCCTTTTCCGCCAAAAGGGCGCGAGGGGTCAGTCGTCACTCCCATCCATTTCTCCAATTTGAGGCCTGGTAATGAGGCCAAGGTGGAAATGAAAAAGGAAAACCGAAAGGAGCTGGAAGGAAGTTCGTCGCAGCAGCTGGCGATGGTAAGAAGATGCAGGACCTAATCCGGAGAAATGGACGGCCGTAGATAACGAGGTCAGGAAATGGCCCTGCAGATGTTCGTTGAAAATTCTGAGGACTTTTTCCCTCTTGTGTGTGTGTGTGTGTATATATATATATATATATATATATATATATATATATATATATATATATATATATATATATATAATATATATATATAAATTGTATGTATGTATGTATTGCTTCCGGACGCCAATCTGACCCGTCATAAGACTTTTCATCAATAAGGTTCAGGAAAATTCGGTGAATTAATTATTTTCTAATCAATTTTCGTCCACATTCTCGGCAAAGCTCAGTCACTGCACATTTCATTTTTTGTCTTTCTTGGGTCTTACTGAGACGGAAGGACGCTTTCACAGCCTTGAAAATCTGTAATATCAATAGTTTACCTCAGGATCCTCAGAATCGTTACACCTTGAATGGACCTTTCTTTACCTCGTGAAAAAGTGTATCATATAGCTAAAGATAACCAAATGAAAATCTCATTCACAATAATCCCCATCGATGAACAACAAACACGGAAAAGAAGATAGTATAAAATAGGATAAACTTGTTTTTTTTCATACTCCCTCATCACAGCAATCGTCAGGCCCACCCCCCGCCAGCCCCCTCCCCCCTCCACCAAACACCCCATATAGATAAAAATAACCAAATGAAAATCTTATTCACGATCATCCATATCGATGAACGACAAACACGGAAAAAGAAGATAGTATAAAATATGGATAAACTAGTTTTTCTCATACTTCCTAATCCAGAAATAGTCAAAGCCCTCTCCCCCTACAACCTTCCCTCTCCCATTGAGGGTAAAATGCATGACAATGATAAAATCATCCAAGGGCCAATGAATAAAGAAATTATAGATATTAGGTGATGGTGCCTTTAAAAAAATAAATAAGGCAAATGGATAATAATGATTACTATGTAATCTAATAATCCTAAAAGTATATTTAGAAAGTGTGCACGGTTTGAGGAATCATTCTAAAATGCAGCTACATTACTTATAAAAAAGCGTTACCGGCGCAGAGAGAGAGAGAGAGGAGAGAGAGAGAGAGAGAGAGAGAGATGAGAGAGAGAGAGAGAAGAGAAAATTATTTGCACCAAAATTCCAAAAGTATGTTGTTTATTCACATATGAATACGATTATTGTGTGATATATATATATATATATATATATATATATATATATATATATATAATATATATGTGTGTGTGTGTTGTGTGTGTATATATATATATATATATATATATATATATATATATATATATATATATATATATATTATATATATATATATATATATATCTATATATATATATAATATGATATCTATATCTATATATATATATATATTATATCTATATATATATAATATATATATATATATATATATATATATATATATATATATATATATATATGAATATATATATTATATATCTATATATATATATCTATATATCTATATATATATATATATATATATATCTATATATATATATATATATATATTATATATATATATATATATCTATATATGTATATATATATATACTATATATATGTATATATATATATATATATATATATATGTATATATATATATATTATATATATATATATATATATATATATATATATATATATATATATATATATATGGTATGTGAGTGTGTGTGGTCAAAGTCCGTTTTAAATCAAGCTATGCCATAACACTTCCTTTTATTTATTTCCCTTCTTTCCGATGCTTTCAGCTGGATTCTTCGGAGCAAATCTGGGACAATTTAATTTGTTTCCACGTCATTCTTCGAAGGTCGTGAGACATGACAAACAAAAGACGTCTGTCTAAGAGACAATAATTAGGTAGTTTCCTACCTTTGAAGTTGAGTAAAGCTGATATTTGATATCTGACATGACAGAGTGATGATTAATGTTCACAAGCAAAAGAAAATACGAAAATTGTTGTAATATGTCTTTTATGTATTATAATGCTATTGTTTAAACAAAAGAAAGATGATTTAATCATATAAATTATATATATGATTGATGTCCTACATGTCCAAATAAATGGTATATTAACATATATAAATGCATATATATAAATATATATTGTACTGTTTATGAGTACTATACTAAGGCCTTTTTGTAAAACTCAAAAACAAAAAAAAGAGAGTATCACTCAAAAAACACCCTTAAGCCCCATCCCCCCACCGCATTGTAATATAAATATATCTTTTTTATACTCTTCAAAATAAGAAGAAAATATAATATTATCCAGACTGGAAAAAGGAGACGGGAGATGCAATGCAAGCAAGACTTCGGTGACAAGTCCGCCTGGATCGGAAAGAGAGTTTAGTCACAATGAAGTCATGACCTAAGACAACTTGAAGATTCCCTGTCCAACTTTGTACATATAATCCACCTCCTTCAAACAGATATATCAGTGAATGGTATATTTGTGGCATCTAGTTCTAAGGAGAACGGTTATTTTACTCAAAATTCCATAACCTTTTTTTTCCTTCTTACTTTCGTTTTGTTTGTTTGTTAGTTTGTTTGTGAAGAACAATCAATGATAAATATATCCTCTATAAGTCGATTCGTCTAAAACTATCTTATCGCTCAGGTGGTTGACCTAGATACTGCAGGAAATTATCTAATCGTTTATTTATTTATGTATTTATTTATATTAATTTAAGACACATTCCTAAGAATAGTCAGCAGGCTTTTTTTTTAATCCCCTTGTGGATATTCATCAGTCACAACACTCCAATTTGTAATGACTCTCACCAATTTGCTTTTAAAACATGAAACTGTTTTTCGTTCTTATATGGCGTTCTAGAGAAGCATTACAACGCCCCTTCCGCCATCAATATTGATTTGTTCCTGTCAATGTATTGTAGTTCTGCTACATATTTCAGTGTATCAATTGTAATTGTGATCATTAATGGAATAAAATGTATTTATACACTTGCGGTTTGTATATCCTGATGCATTCTTATATTTCACTGTTAGGTTAGGTTAGGTGTGGTTAGGTTTACCAGACTTTTCAAATTATCCTTAGACAATTAGATGAAATATGTGACATTATTAAAATATTTACGATATATCCACATAAAATGTATTCCATGTACACAAGACTTTTATAGTGTAAATAATAAACAATATACTCTCAGTTACTAATATCTTATATTCTTGAATAAAAACATTATACTCTCAGCTACTAATATCTTATATTCCTGATGAAAAACAAAAACTCTCAGTTACTAATATCTTATGTTCCTGATTAAAAACTGTGGATTGTAAAATATTTCTTCAATATCATCTGAAAAAAGAAAAACAAGTATCAGCATAAGTAATTAGAAGATTACGCATTGTTTCCAGTCCTAATTGGGCGTTCTACCTCATACAACGTAAGAATATATGTTATGCATTCATCATACCTGCTAATACATTTAAAAAAATATATATTGTAACGAAATAGTGAAAAAGTATGGTGATATAATCCACATTCTGTTATGAAAATCATCTTCTGTTGCTCACTGGAATCTGAATCATAACTAATGTGTACATGTATGTGTAAATGTTTGTATATAAATAAACAAATATATATATATATATATATATATATATATATATATATATATATATATATATATACATATATATACATATATTATATATATATATATATATATGTATATATATATATATATATGTATATATATATATATATATATATGTATATATATATATATATATATATATAATATATATATATATGTATATATATATATATTATATATATATATATATGTTAAACACAGATATTCATCTCGTTATCCCTTTGGTACACACCATCTCTCTCTCTCTCTCTCTCTCTCTCTCTCTCTCTCGGCAACTCCTCTCTCTCTCTCTCTCTCCATTCTAACAGGTAATCAAAATGAGAGTCAGTTATATAAAAAATAACTATATATTTAACAATGGAAAGATAATAAATCAAGTCTCACAGGCAAACTAACTCAGTTACCCCCCCAACATTAAAATGTCTAAAACAGTAATTTGTCACACCAATTGTCTATTCTCCCATACGGGACCCTCGATCCCCCCTTTGCCAGAACACTCAATTCCCTCACCAGTACCGTCTGTTTCAAAGACACGAGAAACACACATAAGTTTAAAGACAAAGTTAAAGATTAAACATTCTTACAATATGTAACAAGCAATCCCCTTTGGCTAAAGTAAAGGTAACTTACCCATTGCAGCCCAGAATATTATTCACTTAATACAAATACAGAGCTCTCCTGGCATCTTGCCTTTCTCCCACGGATCTCTATGCAAGTCTTCCCATAGACTTGGCTAGTGATACCATTATCAAAGAAAGAGGTGCGCACGTACATATGAATGCACGCTTCGTTAACGCCTCATATAACTGGTCGCAGCCAGTTTCCCAAAGGCACTTTGAACAAGAGCCCATGAACTGACGAACATTGACTTGCCTAACTATGCAGTTTTCATATCCCGCCACCCAGAAATCATTTATCAGCTTTTCTCGGGTCGTTGCTTCGGCTCTGTTCTCCGCATTCCAAAAAGGTCACAACGAACATATTAAATACATTATTAA
>NC_087221.1:28495921-28500921 GCF_015104395.2 Macrobrachium nipponense
ATGAGCAAGGAGTCAACAGTACCTGCCAATTTGAAGTGGTTAAATGCTATTAACTTAAATTTTTGTCATTCTCTTTTCATTAATTTTTGTCATTTATATATATATATATATATATATATATATATATATATATATATATATATATATATATATATATATATATCATATATAACATATATATATATATATAATATATATATCTATATATATATATATATATATATATATATCTATATATATATATATATATATATATATATATGTATATATATATATATATATAACTGAATCAAGAAAAAATTGAACGCGCTGAATATATAAATAAAGACAAATTCTACGAAGGAAAGATAAACGAAGGTGCTCTGCAAGGCCTTTCGACTTCTTGTCATTTACTTAGCAGACTGAAGAAATATAAAAATAAGTTTACAAAGGAAACTCGTAAAAATGACAGATGAGGATTACAGGGAAAAAATAAGTGCTTAGAATCCAACATAACTGAAGAATTAGTAGCCCTACCAAAAACAGGGTATTTAAGAGGATTTACAAAGGATTAGGCCCAACAAGGATAAGACAATTAAAAGATTATACAAAGAATGTGACTGATCACCAAAAAGGTTGTAAAAGTACACCTCAGTCATTCTCCTCTTGGTAAATAATACAAGATTTTTTTTCCTCTTCAAGATGAACATTTAAAAACAGATAGTAAACATACGAATACATAGAAACTATAAATATAAGGTGACTAATTTGTAATTAATTCAGTAATTTTATCTTTTAAGTCATTCTTGAACACTTCACTAATACAGGGGTCTAAATAATACATTTCATGGCTAAGGTTGACATTAGAGCTGGAAGTAAGCTGTATAATTGGGGATTCTAAAAGATTTCGCGAAGAGAAATCTATTGATCTGACAATCACTCTAATTTCAGTCCAATTTATCCTGAGAAATTTCACTTAAATGAATGAATATAGCACTGGAAGTTTACCCAGTTTTGACCAAATAACTATGCTGTTTTTTTGTAGGTCTACTAATTCTTCAATTGTGTTGGATTCCAGGTACATCATTTTTCTTTTGGAATCCCCATCGGTCATTTATACGAGCTTTCTGTGTCAACTTTACATCTCTTCAGTCTGCTAAGTAAAGGACAAGAAGTCAAAATGCCCTGCATAAGCGCATCGTTTCTCTTTCCTTCGTGGAAGATGTCTCTCTCTCTCTCTCTCTCTCTCTCTCTCTCTCTCTCTCTCTCTCTCTCTCTCTCTCTCTCTGTATATATATATATATATATATATATGTATATATATATATATATATATATTAAGATATATTATATATGTATGTGTATAGGTATATATATATATATATATATATCTATATATATATATATATATATATATATATATATAGATATATATATATATATATATATATATATATATATATATACAATGCTCGTGAAGAGCCCAGAGTACCTCAAGCTGAGCCTGCGATCATAAAGGCGAGAAGGACTCCACTCCTGAAGAGGTGAAGTGACTATTCACTTCTGCGTGGAGTATTCTCGACGAAGATCAATGGGCGCGTGTCTTTGGGGAACGGGAGGTCCCCGACGAAAAGACAGGGGATAGGTACGAAAGACTTAGAGTTTTTGAGTCGTGGAAAATGCATCTGGGGTGGTCTGGTAATGGAGTATAGTATTGTCGATGACGAGATTTGTTTTTGGAAGTTACATTAACTGGACTTTAAGAGTAATTTTGAATATATAATAATAATAATAATAATAATAATAATAATAATAATAATAATTAATAATAATAATAATAATAATAATAATAACAATAATAATAATAAAAATAATAATTTTAATGGTGGTCTGGTGATCATTTATAGCTTCTTCTTTTTTTGTTTTTTTTATTGTGGCGAGACTGGATGTCATATTAACTGGGCTTTTAAGAGTAATTTTGACTATTTAAAGAGAAATATTTGATTTGGAGAAACACTATCTTCACTGACAGTTATTGTAAAGAATGATGATGATGCTAATAATAATAATAATAATATAATAATAATAATAATAATAATAATAATATAATAATAATAAGTAATAATAATAATATAAACAGGGAGGCTAAGAACAAGAGAACAAGGGAGGAACTCAACGATACAAAGGTACAAGTACAAAGAGGGGACTGAAACAAACACAAACAAAATATTCGGAACCAACCAAGAAAAAGACTATACAACCAACTAAGAGGGAAGACACCCCACCAAGAAATTCCTGAAGCCGAACCAAGTAAGAGACTCTGGGAAATCATATGAAGCAATCCGGTATCACACACAAACATGCAACATGGCTCCAGGAAGTCAAGGAAGAAGAAACAGGGAGAATAAAACAAAGATTCACAGAGATCACGACAGAGACAGTCAGACACCAACTAAAGAAAATGCCAAACTGGAAAGCCCCAGGTCCCGATGAAGTCCATGAATACTGGCTCAAAAACTTCAACGGCCCTACACCCACGAATAGCGAAACAACTCCAGCATTGTATCTCAAATCACCATGCACCCAAACGGATGACCACAGGAAGAATCATCCTTAGTACAAAAAGGCAAGAGTAAGGGAAATATAGCCAGTAACTACAGGCCTATCACCTGCCTACCAATAATGTGGAAGTTACTAACAGGTATCATCAGTGAAAGGCTATACAATTACCTAGAGGAGACAAACACCATCCCCCACCAATAGAAAGGCTGCAGAAGGAAGTGTAGGGCACAAAAGACCATCTCCTGATAGACAAAATGGTAATGAAGAACAGAAAGAGAAGGAAAAAACCAAAACCTAAGCATGGCATGGATAGACTAGAAGAAAGCCTTCGACATGATACCACACACATGGCTAATAGAATGCCTGAAAATATATGGGGCAGAGGAAAACACCATCAGCTTCCTGAAAAATTACAAATCCGGCAAAACTGGAATACAATACTTACAAGCTCTGCAATAAGACTAGCAGAGGTTAATATCAGGAGAGGGATCTTCCAGGGCGACTCACTGTCCCCACTACTCTTCGTAGTAGCCATGATTCCATGACAAAAGTACTACAGAAGATGGATGCCGGCTACCAACTCAAGAAAAGAGGCAACAGAATCAACCATCTGATGTTCATGGACGACATCAAACTGTATGGTAAGAGCATCAAGGAAATAGATACACTAATCCAGACTGTAAGGACTGTATCTGGGGACATCAGGATGGAGTTTGGAATAGAAAAATGCGCCTTAGTCAAACACAAATCACAAAAAGGCCAAAGTAACGAGAACTGAAGGGATAAAGCTACCAGATGGGAGCAAAATCAAACACATAGATGAGACAGGATACAAATACCTGGGAATAATGGCAGGAGGGATATAAAACACCAAGAGGTGAAGGACACGATCAGGAAAGAATATATGCAGAGACTCAAGGCGATACTCAAGTCAAAACTCAATGCCGGAAATATGATAAAAGCCATAAACACATGGACAGTGCCAGTAATCGGATACAGCGCAGGAATAGTGGAATGGACGAAGGCAGAACTCCGCAGCATAGATCAGAAAACCAGGAAACATATGACAATACACAAAGCACTACACCCAAGAGCAAATACGAACAGACTATACATAACACGAAAGGAAGGAGGGAGAGGACTACTATGTATAGAGGACTGCGTCAACATCGAGAACAGAGCACTGGGGCAATATCTGAAAACCAATGAAGACGAGTGGCTAAAGAGTGCATGGGAAGAAGTACTAATAAAAGTAGACGAAGACCCAGAAATATACAGAGACAGGAGAATGACAGACAGAACAGAGGACTGGCACAACAAACCAATGCATGGACAATACATGAGACAGACTAAAGAACTAGCCAGCGGTGACACATGGCAATGGCTACAGAGGGGAGAGCTAAAGAAGGAAACTGAAGGAATGATAACAGCGGCACAAGATCAGGCCCTAAGAACCAGATATGTTCAAAGAACGATAGACGGAAATAACATCTCTCCCATATGTAGGAAGTGCAATACGAAAAATGAAACCATAAACCACATAGCAAGCGAATGCCCGGCACTTGCACAGAACCAGTACAAAAAGAGGCATGATTCAGTAGGAAATGCCCTCCACTGGAGCCTGTGCAAGAAACATCAGCTACCTTGCAGTAATAAGTGGTACGAGCACCAACCTGAGGGAGTGATAGAAAAACGATCAGGGCAAAAGATCCTCTGGGACCATGGTATCAGAATGGATAGGGTGATACCGTGCAAAAATACACCAGACGTGACGTTGATTGACAAAGTCAAGAAGAAAGTATCACTCATTGATGTCGCAATATCATGGGACACCAGAGTTGAAGAGAAAGAGAGGGGAAAATGGATAAGTATCAAGATCTGAAAATAGAAATAGAAGGATATGGGATATGCCAGTGGAAATTGTACCCATAATCATAGGAGCACTAGAACACGATCCCAAGATCCCTGAAAAGAATCTAGAAAAACTAGACGCTGAAGTAGCTCCAGGACTCATGCAGAAGAGTGTGATCCTAGAAACGGCGCACATAGTAAGAAAAGTGATGGACTCCTAAGGAGGTAGGAACCCGGAACCCCTCGCTATAAATACCACCCAGTCGAATTGGAGGACTGTGATAGAGCAACAAAAAATAATGATAATAATAATTATAATAATAATAATAAATTTCACCATACGGAAAGAAAACATATACTTAATTACTTGGTTAAAATCATAAATCATATAACCCTCATATATTTTACAGTTTGGGAGTGAATTGCTGTAGGAGGCAATTATATAGAGAAAATAAACTTTTTGAAATAAAGAAATAGTTCCCAGATCTCAGGTAACGACTTCACATATATAAATTTTTCCATCGGTTTATTCTTCACAGAATGGTTATGATGGTTTTCATAATTTTACAACTGCTATTTGTAAGATAATAACATTGGATACATAAATT
>NC_087221.1:28503421-28508421 GCF_015104395.2 Macrobrachium nipponense
GCCAACGACGTTCCTATATATAGTCTAAAGATACATTACCCAGTGACTTGGCCTGTCTGGTGTTATACGTCACATGTGGTTTGATGTCCTCCAGAATTAGGTCACACGATGTTTCTTTTCCAATTTTTTTTTGTACGGGTTTCATGGATGTTTCATTATGTTCTATTATGTAAGATTTTGAAAACTAACAGAAATAAATGACCAGATTTGAGTACTTTAGAATTTTTCCTTTAACCTATGAGCTATCATTTTATCCTGTAAGTTTTCTGTAAAAGGAAACTATTGAGATGGCTTTTTCTCCGTCCGTCCGCCCTCAGATCTTAAAAAGCTACTGAGGCTATAGGACTCTAAATTGGCATGTTGATCATCCACCCTCCAATCATCGACTTTACGACATTGCAACCCTCTAGCGTCAGTAGTTTTTATTTTATTCAAAGTTAAAGTTAACCCCTATCGAGCATTTGAACAACACCTGGCCATGTGGCTGAAATTTCATGGGACGCGGCTGAAAGTTTGATGGACCGTGGCTAAGAGTTTCATACAGCATCATACGTTGTACAGGTTTCTTCGACGCATTTTCATTTGCATCATATCGCCTCAGAATTTAGTCGTCGTACTTAATCTCCTGAATATTTAATTTTGAGTTTGATTAGAACTGTCAGAATTTGAAGTCTAAAATAATCTATTAAGTCTAGGCATTATCCTAATGTACGAGACTGCCTCATTAGTTACCTTTATAATTATCTTTTCTTTTTCTCTCGCTACAATCTTCTCATTTTCAGTTGTATGTAATTGACTGGGTTTTGGGGAGAGAATGGTTCCTTTCATCAAAAATTAAAAAGCCAAAAGTGAACATTTCCACACTCGCTGATCCGTTATTTATCAGGTTAATTTCTGTGTAGAATTCTTTATTTGCTAATTTACTCCCCCAGTATCCGGGTTATTGGAGAGAACGTGCAATAAAACGATCTGTGTTGAAATTCGATTAGTCCTATTTGGGATTCTGTGTACAACATATCCGTAATGAAAGCAGCAGGGCCTATTTAATATTCAATATAAAATACCCTTGACCTGTATCTCAAAATCCCATTTACTTCCGAACTCGAAACTAGAGCAAAGAGGCCTACAATATGCAGCAAACAAACCAATTCATTCATTCCCTTTATTCAATCGCTATCAAACTTTGCAATGACGATGGGTGACGGAGGAAATGCAAAATGGAAAAAGTTTGATTCATTGATGAAAATTTGGCTGTAAAATCATCCACTGGGACACTTTCAGCCAACCAGTACCTAAGACAGTGAAAGGTGAAGGCAGAGCGGTTGGACAACAAGATGGAAAAAGAGTAGGAACATTAGCTAAAATAATAGACTAAAAAGTGGGTGCAGCTAAGAGCCGAAGGAACGCTGCAAATAACAATTAGCAATGCCTGCAGTGTACCACGTGAAGTGCACTGACGGCACTACATCCCTACGACGAGAAAACACAGAGTAAGTTGCAGGTAGAGCAGGTGCAGTACCAATGTTCCTACCTGTACTTTTGCAAAGGTTTTATGAATAGCGAAAATTAGCCAGATCGTTTAGCTTGTACGGTTTTTTGTCACTATTTCTTCCTTCAATTCAGAAATAAGTTTGGTTTGTGTCATTTAATTTTTTATCGATTTTAAAAATATTTTGTTAATTAAATCTAGGATCGGTTTCATCATTTTTCAGGATCACATAGATAAAATAATCATCATACAAACCAATTAGATCTGAAAGCCAAGGAAATCATTAGTTTGTATAATTGGGTGTGAAAAAGAAAAGAAAATAATTAATAGAAACAAATATAAATTCCTTTCCCGTTGCCTATGACCCATCCGAAGTGAGTAAGCATCTTATTATCTTAAATGCGTAGGCGTTTGCGCGTGTAAAAATGACATTTAAACTTTTGTGATAATAATTACGCTTATTACATTCACAACAAGAAATGTAAACTATCCATATTTATGTGGTTTCATGTGTATGATGAGTTCACGTAGCTGACTGTTTAATGGCATTAGCAATCAGTCGCACCGCGTGACTAAATGAATCAGCTCACTCCCCTTGATGCTTCTCTCTCTCTCTCTCTCTCTCTCTCTCTCTCTCTCTCTCTCTCTCTCTCTCTCTCTCTTAAGTTTTCGCCCTTACTTAGGAATGATTATCCTCGCTGCAGACATCGAGACACAATAGTAAAATTAAACTACTTTCCAGTAAGGATAATCTCTCTCTCTCTCTCTCTCTTCTCTCTCTCTCTCTCTCTCTCTCTCACTTCACCTCGCCTTTGTTCCATCAGCAGTGGCATCCTCGGATTGCATTCGAGGAGCTCTCCAATCAAACAAGATTCCTCGCGACAGGTCGACGTCTGAGAATATGTAATCTTAACAAGGATATGACATCGGAAATATGCAAATAGCGTTTGCATTCAATATTCTACCGAGGAGGACAATTGTCGCGACCAAGTGTTGGTCCTCTAGGCTGTTTGTGTGTGACTTATGCGCGCCACTCTATGTCTCCACTTTGCATTGTGTCTGGGAGAGTCTGTTCATGGCTTCAAACGCATGCATACTCACTCGGTGAGCTGATGTTTATACTGTCCCCTCTCATTAGGCTAGTGAGCTCTGTTCAGTTATGGGAGTTAGGGTATGTGTTCACGGCTCATTATGTACGTTGTTACTTTTCAATATAATTACCGACCATATTCCATTGCATTAGAATGTAAGGGCAGATCTTCAGTCCCAAACATCTGTGAGCGTTTCATTCCAGCAATTTCGAAATCTTTGTGAATCTCGTAACACTAACACAGTTACGAATATACCACAAACAACTGTGTCATCCACCAGCTTTCATTCCTATACCAAATTAGACTGGGAAAAATTTGTAACTCTCTATATATAGATATAGCCTTAACATGTAATTCCTCTTTGATTTCCATGTAAATGGTATACTAACTGACATACACTCGTAACAGAACTACTAAACTAATTTTATTGGGTATTTAGATTGTTTTTCTCTAAAAGCAGTCAAAATGACTGCTTGGCCGTCCTAGTGTTAAAAGAAAACTTAGTTAAATAAAGGAAGGCTTGTAAATAAATGCACCTGTTTATTAATGTTTTAGTAGGATATCAAAGCAATTCAGAAAACTTCAACATTGGAAGAGTGTCTACCCCATACCCCAGAATATATTAAATTAGAAAATCACCAGACTGGAAGCTAGCAAGTTTTCGACTTCGACAATTTTATTTGCCTCTGTATTTCCGATACTTCAGAAAGTTTTAGCGATCAAAAATACTGCTGTAGACCTTTCACCCGCTGGCAGAAAGGATACTTTCTCTCTCTCTTTCTTTCTTTTTCTTTCTTTATCGAAAACCTCTTTTGAGACCATCAACATATAAAGATAACAATAATACAACATCCTCGAGATATTTTAACCACAAGGAGGAGGTTAGATGGAAACGATTTACTTCAACTAATCCAAAGGAAGATCAAATGTAAGTTTGAGTTACTTTTGAGAATTATCAAAATAATACTTATAAACATCACATATAATTTCTATACATCATTTTAAAAGGTGGAGAATATAACGGCAGCAAACGGATATATTTCAAAACAAAACATCTCACTAAGTCGATGAATCAGAACGTTATCACAGACACTAATTGGTAATCTAAATATTTCAAGATTACTAACTCATACATACATAAATTTATATATATATATATATATAATATATATATATTATATATATATATATATATATGTGTGTGTGTGTGTGTGTGTGTGTGTGTGTGTGTGTGTGTGTGTGTGTGTGTGTGTTACAATTAAGTAAGAAATTAGTGCAGGTCGAAAACTGATTTACCCTTGGAATATGTGCCAACAATAACAAAAATGAGTTATATATATATATATATATATATATAATATATATATATATATATATATATATATATATATATATATTTCAAGATTATGAACTCAAATTTAGTTGTTGATGGCACGAATTCTAATTCTAATTCTAAAATCAGTTTTCGTGACTAACGTGCTCGACATATAACGATCTTTTTTTTTTTTTGAATAGTACGTTTAAGACACATGGTTATACTTTGTTTTCTACGCCGTTAACCTGAATAAGTATCGTGTTAAATAATCCCAGATATCTTGGATTAACCAGGAAGGGAAGTCAGTAGAATGGCTGTTGTCTGTATTTTTTTTTTTTTTTTTTACATAATTCCGCATTTATACAGTACAATATCTAAATGCAAGGGCAATTTTATCTCTCTCTCTCTCTCTCTCTCTCTCTCTCTCTCTCTCTCTCTCTCTCTCTCTCTCTCTCTCTCTCTATTTCAAATAAGCATTTTCTAAGATTAATAATATCATATGAAATTATGAAAATAGAGAGAGGTTAAATTCTCTCTCCTCTCTCTCTCTCTCTCTCTCTCTCTCTCTCTCTCTCTCTCTCTCTCTCACTGCCTCAAATAATAATTTTCGAAGATGAATCATATTATATGAAATTACGAAGATAAAGAGAGGTTTAAAGTCTCTCTCTCTCTCTCTCTCTCTCTCTCTCTCTCTCTCTCTCTCTCTCTCTCTCTCACTTTATTTTCAAATAAGCATTTTCCAAGATTAATCATATCATATCAAATTATGAAAAAAGAGAGGGGTTAAAGTCTCTCTCTCTCTCTCTCTCTTCACACATACACACGCACACACACAGTTTCAGATAATCATTTTCTAAGAGATATATATATATATATATATATATATATATATATATATATATATATATATGTGTGTGTGTGTGTGTGTGTATATATATATATATATTATATATATATATATAATATATATATATATATAATATATATATATATATCTATATAAAAATGAAACTATGAAAATAAACAGGGATAAATTCTCTCTCTCCCTAATTCCTGGATTGCATATAAACAATTATTCCAAAAATCTAATTCATAAACAGAGAAG
>NC_087221.1:28515921-28523421 GCF_015104395.2 Macrobrachium nipponense
TTGTGAATGGTACAGTTCTTGAGGAGTGAATGACTAATATTGTGAGTGACTAATATTGTGAATTGTACAGTTCTTGAGGAGTGAATGACTAATATTGTGAATGGTACAGTTCTTGAGGAGTGAATGACTAATATTGTGAAAGTTTTCACAGCAAGGGCTTCATCTGTTGAGGTGGGAATGTGGTAGCCACTGTAACATTGCTTTTCCTCAGAAATTATCCGCTGTTAAATAACGGGTTTATTGGTGTAACTCATACATATAAACACACAAACACAGTGTTGTAAATACATACATAGTATAAACACACACGCGTGTGTTTATACTATGTATGTATTTACAACAATGTGTTTGTGTATATATACTATGTATGTATTTACAACTATGTGTGTGTGTGTTTATACTATGTATTTACAACAAGGAGCCCGTTATCTTACACACAAACACACACATATATATATATTATATATATATATATATATATATATATATATATATATATATATATATATATATATATATATATATATATATATATATATATATATATATATATATATATATATATATATATATATGTGTGTGTGTGTGTGTGTGTGTATGTGTGTTTATATGTATGTATTTACAACAATAAGCCCGTTAAATATATATATATATATATATATATATATATATATATATATATATATATATATATATATATAATATATGAACACACAGACATATCAATACCCTACCTGAAAATCAAACAAAAGATTATGCATGAAAAGCCAAGTGGTAGAGATCGACCAACAAGCAGCGTTTGGCCGGTGAAAAATGTTTCGTGTTTTTATTTTGCAAAAACGTTTGCAAATGGATTCATTGCTATTCTGGATGTACCTCATAGATTACTTTACACGAAATCTCGGCTTAATGGAATAATAACGATTGGTTATGAATATGCATGCGTTCGCAGGCAAACGTTCGCTGCAGAACGTTCACGGCCTTGCCTGCCGGAAGTGTCCAGAGTAATTGCTGGTAGAAGATTTGTATTTTCTTCGCGATTTCCGGTGACATTGAACATCCCTGGAAAAGATACGGATTTTGGCGCTAATTCTGGTTTGTCTTGCATTCCATGATTAATTATTTATTTAGTGTTTGTGCAGTATTCCATGATGTAATTATGTAATTAGCAGGTAATTTAAGCTACAAATTTTAAATCAACGTTTAAGGATTAGAAGGATTTGATTGTTTTAAAAACTACAGATATTCTATGTCATTAGATCTAACAGCCTTTATGAATTTCTAGTACCGTTTTCATTAATTGTAAAGTGACAATTAAAGATGGAATATCTCGTATGCTTTTCAAAATAAACAAATTTGATATCCTTAAAAGTATACAGCTATTAATAAATTTGTCATAACTTTAAAGGATAATTTACAAATGTAAAAAGTACGCCCTAAAGGCATTCACATTTCGTTCGATAATTATAAGATAATCAAATCAAATTTTTCAGCCATCAGTAACCATAAAAGTGATACAATTTTAGGTCAGAACTGACTGCTGATAATAAACTCTCAATCACTTCAATAAAAATTTTTCGCTTACTTGGGGAGTAAGCCTACAAACTTTGTAGTTGTTGTTGGGTGGGTATGAAAGCTCTCTTGAAGAGCCTATAAAGTTCTGAAAAAGGTGTTTCACGTTGAGTTTAAGATACAGGAATTTTAGGATAGGATATTTATGATTTATTTATTCGAAAGTAAATGTAAAAAAATAAATAATGTGCTTGTTGAATAGTAGAGAAAAATTATTTCTAATAAAATATATAGAGCGTATTTATTTTAATTTTCGTTGGTGGAACAAGGCTAAATTTGACTGTAGATTTTAAGACGTTTTAATTTACATTAAAAGTTATTAATTTAATGTTTACAACTTATGCAAGAAGGGAAAATCTTGCACGCATCCAGAGTAAGCTGGAGATCGGATCACGATTTATTACATTTATTTTCATATGCACTATTTATGTAACTTAAATATTCGTGAAAATAGTAACTTTGAATTATATGGTTCATATATTTGATACAATGATTTTAAATAACGATTCTACGTAAATTATATGAAAAAGCTTCATCATATTTCCTTATGACAACGAATCCTTATCAGGGGACTTTTTTCAAATCAGTAAAAATCAGGTTTCCATTAAAAAATGCTCTAAAGTCCCATACAATATGTTTCCCAGCAGCATCAAACGACCAGTGCCTATGAAAATGCCCAGAATAATGACAAAAACCAATAATCCTAATTAATACGTAGGCTATAAAAAATTACAATGATAGAAACAAGCCCAAAAAATCAGTGGTGACAAAAACGACCACAAGCCGACAAAATATCTATGAATTTAAGGTAACAGTAATGAATAAAACAATTACAGGAACAAAACACTCCTTTTGACATTACAGTAATCCATAATACATGAAACAAAATAACAACATATAGTTATAACATTTTTTCAAATCAGCAAGACAATTACACGATGCCTGTGAAAATAACATATACTCCCATAAACAAAAACCCGAAAAACAATTATGCTTACGAGGCTAACATGAATGATAGCTATAAAAAAAAATACGAAGTGTTCTGGTGAAACAATTACAGCCGATATGCATCTGAAATCTAATAGCAACTGGATATGACTATTGTTCACGGAAATAAATTCACAGTTCCCATCAGCGGGAATCAAATATTCACTTCGGGGAACGGCGACAATAGGCAATTTGTCACTTTCATTTGACAGAAAATGATCTGCAATTTTTGTCATCAGAATTAATTACATTTAAAGAATTCCTGTGATCATGTTTCGGTCGGATGTTGAGAAGCCATCTTGGGATGTAGTTTTATGTGTATGACCAAAATCAGTTTTAAGTTATTGTATTTTTACGGATGAAAAATTCATCTTTATATTAAAAAATAAATATATGTATATATGAAATTAAACGTTTTACGGGTATTTCTTCAGGAAGAATTCCTCTGTATGTTAAGCAATGGTTTTGGTTCGAACTTAATCGGTATGCTTTGCAATGCTTTTGGTTTCTAACTATGACTATTCCCATAGAGCCATGGCCCAAAAATTGGAGGTAAGCCATTACCGGGCCAAATGGCACTAGAATCAAAGAGCCATTTGTACAGGGAATGCGTTGCTAATGAAGGCTGTATAGAATGCCTGTTTTATTCTTCCACTTAATTCAGCGAAGGGGATGAAGATTTCTGAAACATTATTCAAGGGGCACAGTGGAAGATGAATTGAAATTCAATATACAAAATAAAAAAAATCAGTTAGGTTACAGAGAGGCTCATCTCGCGACTGGGATTTCATTAAAAGAAATGAATGGATTGCTTTATACCGATATAATATGCAAGGGCTTTGATGTGCAAAAACCAATACATTTCTGACAGTAACATTTATTTTCTACCACAGCCTGCTAATGAACAGTGTGGTTAAATCTGAGCTTAGCCAATGTTTGGCTGGGTAACCACTAATGAACGTCGAACACCGCTGGCGCATGGAACACATCAAAACTTACATTAGACTTTACGATTACGTCATGCGATGGACAACAAGTTCCAAAGATCCAAGAACAATATACACCCAGATATAAACTACACGGACAAAGCCAGGCCAAAATTCGTCGTCGAGAAAATACGCGGCAAAATATTTCCGTGAACATATTTCCTAAAACAGGAGTAAACATTTTATCTCGGCCAATATATGATTTAACTCTCTCGCAGTGGGCCAGGAAGTGAAAATCGAGTTTGATAAATGGAAATGCAGGCACTTTTATCGAGCGGGGGATGGGGGTGGGGGGGGTGGGGGGGAGGGGGCGATGGAGAAGTCTGTGAGATGTTTGGAAACATATTTTCAAAAAAATTTAAATACTGAATATAATATTAAAAAAAATCGATGTACAGTAATGTGCGAATTATGGAAAGTTATAATAATAATAATAATAATAATAATAATAATAATAATAATAATAATATAATATATAATTATTATTATTATTATTATTATTATTATTATTATTATTATTATTATTATTATTATTATTATTATTATTATTATTATTATTCGACTTTACTGCAATTACTTTATTTTCATGTGTTTCATATGCTGATAATTTTATGGATCATTGCAACAAACATGTTCAGAAAATTGGTAATGAGCTTACTTACCGTTTCCTTTATTATAAAAATCTATGTAGAAGAAATAAAACGCCTGCCCCCCCCCCCCCCTCCCCCCCCCCAAAAAAAAAAAAAAAAAAAAAACATTTTGGTCATAATACGACAATACGAGAAAAGCGCAGTCACCAAACAAAAAAATTGGTTCCCAGATTTGGCCAAAAACTGAATCCCGTCATTTCGCTCTGCCATTTATTTGGCTTAACTAATCCTGCGGTTAGAGAACTGTCTGTTAAAAAAAAAACGAAAATAATAACTGAAAGTGTGACTATCCCAAACCCGAAGCTTTTTATGCATTTTGGTTTATACTGACAAGTATCAAGATCCAGCAGAATGACAACACCAATATAAAATGCTAAAAGTAAAAGAAAAAAATAGGTTTTATTTTTTACCGTTACAAATATCCAGTCATAAACTGGCACATAAATTACTTTGGAAACAATTTTTGTATACGTAGTATAATCGAACCTAAGACAGTTAAAGAAAAACTTGGAGTATGGAAAGGTATTCACAATATTGCCTGAGTCTTTTTGTGATCACGATACAGAATTAAATTTTGAATATTTAAGCTATTCTTAAAGGACGTCAGAATGTACCCATTGTCATTTTAATGCGTGGGTATTGCTCTATAATCTTGAAAGCAAGCTGTAAAAAAATATGCGCAGTTCAAGTGATGCCTGGCCGTTGTGTTCATTATTTAATATTACAGTAACAAGTAACTTAATTAATTTTCCTAATCCAGAGCGTTTGTCATTACTATTCACTGCACAACATTTCAAAATGAAATATTCACTGTTTGTGTTTATTTTATCTTCTGCGATTTGATAGCCTAATGAATTTATCCAGTGGGATTAAACGGCCATCAATTATGAAGGGATATCATTATTAAGCACATTTATGCTCTCTGTTTTCAGTATAATTTTGAAATGCAGTATTTGTAGATGTAGTTCAAGCTGAGGATAATACTATGGATAGATTAATATATTACTGCGCTTAATAATAATAATAATAATAATAATAATAATAATAATAATAATAATAATAATAATAATAATAATAATAATAATATCCTTTATTTCAGCTCAGGGCCATATACATGGAATATCCACAATACAGACAGTAACATACACAATCTAGATACATGAGACAACATGATAAAAAAAAAAAGAATAATCGGCACTTATCCACACAATAGCTGAGGTAGCATAAAAGATAGTAATCATAATACTGGTAATAACAGTAATAATATTGGTGAGAAAAAAAATGCATTGAGAGTAGTAACAATTAGTGCACATATTATATAACTTAAATTTCAACTAGAGACCTTAGGTGGTTACAGTAGTCAGGTCCAGAGGGCTAAATACAAAAATTGAATGTAAAAAAACTTTAGTTTGAAAGTAATCACAGTAATAATAAAAAATTAAAATATCAGCAATAAAAGTAATAATGACAAAATCTGCAGATGACATCTTGCCAATACAGAGATTAAGTCCTTTAGGGGACAAAGGCCTCATTTTCCCATCTTTCCCACAATTTAGATCTTCTTGCTTCACTCCTTAGGATGCTCTGTATGAGCAAGTTGCTGCTGTTTCTCACTCGGGTTACCAGACTGGACATTGTTCGACTAACAATGATTTTTAAATTGTCCCGGTGGTTTTCTATGAACATCTGTGTGGTGGAGTGGTAGCGGGAAGTGTTTGTGAGGCGTCTCAGAATGTCATTGTGCACAGCAGTGAGGCGTCTCAGAATGTCATTGTGCACAGCAGTGAGGCGTCTCATGGTCTATCGAGTATAGTTCGTCCAGAGGGAACACCCATAGATACTGTAGCAGTACGAGCGGACGAGCAGCAGTTTCACGTCTTGGTGACAGAAGGCAAACCACCTTGCAATCATGTTGCCAGTTGCACATAGTTTACGACGCCTTTGTTCAATGTCTGCCGTATCTTTTAGGTCCTCGGTGATAATGTGACCCAAATACGGAAATTCGTGCGCTAATTCCATCAGATGGTTTCCGAGGAAAATTTGTGGTTCTGCAATATGCTTAAGCGATCTCGGGAGCAGCGACATGCACTGGGTCTTGGTTTTGTTGTAGATTATACCAAATTCCTCTGCATATTGGCGGCAAGTGTCGATGAGTCGTTGGAGACCTTGCATTGATGGAGAAATCAGAACCATATCATCGGCGTAACAGAGGTTGTTTATAGTTGATTCATTGATTGGGAGTAAGTTCAGTTTGACATTCAAGGCATCTGTGTACGTATTAAACAGGTATGGAGAGAGAATGCCCCCTTGCCGAAGCCCGTTTAGGGAGCCGAAGGTGTACGATAATACGTTACCCCATTTGACACAGAATAGCTGTGTGGAGATCCAGCAATGTAAAATGCCAATTAGATATAGGGGTGTGCCCCTTTATGCAGCTTCAGGAAGAGGTTCAGGTAGTTTACTCTGTCAAATGCTTTTCTCACATCTACAAAACAAAGGAAAACAGGAGAGGCTGATGATAGGTAGTAGTCCAGCAATTCTTTCAGTGTGTAGATGCAGGTGTCGGTTGAGTGGTTTGCTTTAAACCCGAACTGGCTGTCAGTGGTGTGTAGAAAGGGGAGAAGTCTCACTAGAAGAACCGACTCAAGTATCTTCAATGCGATCGTTGTGATTGGAATCGGCCAGTAGTTGCCAGGGTCAGCTGCATCCTTTAGCTTGTTTTTGATTAATGGTATCAAGTGAACTAAGAGTATGGAGTCTGGAAGAAACCGCTGAATTATGCACGCATTGATAGGGCAGCTAGCAAAATGTAAATTATCGGATGGCAGAATTTGAAAGCCTCTGCAGGAAGACCATCACAGCCGGGCAATTTATTATAGGTAGGTTGTTTATGGCATCGCTGATGTTACCTGGCGTAATACGGTTTGCAAACTGAAATTGAATGTTGTCAGTAAGGAGGTTATCTACATCCCTTCGGGAATCTTGATCATTTATGCAATTCAAGATATTGTTGAAGTGATCGCCCCACATACTTGCGATAGCTTCGTCTCCGACTGCTTCCCCTACTCTCTGTGATAGCTTTTTAGTTTTGGAATTTAAGGATTGGATATCTTTCCAAAGACGAGGATAATCACCAGATTCTAAGTTTCTAGACATTGCATCGGCTCTTAGTTATTTTTCTTTTAACCTGCAGTGCTTAAGAGCAAGTTTGAACTGCACTCTCGCCTGTCTCATTAGTAATGCAGTGTGCCCTTCCCTGAGGCTACCATTTTGCCTCCACAGTAATAACATTTCTCGTGAGTATG
>NC_087221.1:28528421-28537453 GCF_015104395.2 Macrobrachium nipponense
GACGTAATTAACATAGAATTCAGAACATAACAATGAAGAGGAAAGTGAAATCCTTTTTCTTCTTATAATTCGTTTTGAATCCAAAAAGGAATCCATAACTAGAGGCTAAATTCCCGCATTATAGTCTTCGTGTTATGGTGAGGGAAGCCGGAGGGGAACTAATTGTTAATATCCGCAGTCAGATATCATTGTATCACATTTCTGATTGGCTGATGCACGGCTGCAGCACTAAGCCTCCGCCAATCAAGAAACGGTTTCAATTATAACCAAAGGCAGATTTACATTAGGCTTCAAAAGAAAAGACTGGCGTCTATCATCGATAAAAGTGAAGGACTGCCCTTAAGGTTATAACGTCCACGTCAAGCGTTACTCAATGAACTGTAACAAATCTTACCAGCCCGGTGCACAAGGTTTTAACGTTACCAAAAATCCAACTGAGTTAGTAGATTAAGAAGTAAGCGAATTTGAGCAACAATATTGTGGTAGTAAGCTCTTTAGAAAAGCAAAACTCGGAAAACCGAAAGAGAAATAATGTGTGTATTCCAAACGAGAAACAAATTTACCCATATAAAAGTCCCGGTCTCGTACCTTGATTTTGGGCTAGTAAACAAAACAAAACAAAAAACGAGAAACAAATAAAAAAACAAAAAACAAAAACAAAAAAACCTAGGATAGGAGATGGCATAGAGTGAATATAAGAACTGACAAGTCTGACAAACGGAACTGCCCCTAACACCTGGCGTCCGTCGCCAAGAATGAATTTAATAGTATCATATTCAAATCTTTGCGAAGCAATGTAATTGCAATATCATGTTGATAACGAAGAAAAAAGGATGGGGTGCAGAAACGTTATCTTTAACGCTGGAAAAGATTTAGACGTTGGGCAGATGAAAAACAGTTTTGCAAGTTATCTATTGTATAAAATATCGCGACATTTCACTGTGGGAACTCACCTTTACATCATCGAATATTTCATTCTTTTGCAATTATCCTTCTCTGACAGGTGACTTAATAATTCGACGTTCGTATCTGTAAAATGAATAATTGATCCTTTGAGGATATGCAATAGACCTCACTAAAAATACTGACATTCAATTTTACTTAATGTGAGAAACTTTTGAACTATTTTACCGCAAATATCAGAGACGAATGATAACACTGGTGATGACAATTCGTCAACTGATCCAGAGGAAAGCAGTTAATTTGAAAAATAAAATGTTTAAGAATTTTCACCCAATTTCTCTCAACAGAATTAAAGCTTAAATGAGAGACTAGAAAATTTTCCACTTCATGCTTATTAATAACCCTCTCTCTCTCTCTCTCTCTCTCTCTCTCTCTCTCTCTCTCTCAGATTAGCTGGCATAAAGTGAGATTCTTTCCTCGCATTCAACGCCAGCAATGCCATTTCTTAACAACTCACCCACCCCACCATCTCTCTCTCTCTCTCTCTCTCTCTCTCTCTCTCTCTCTCTCTCTCTCTCTCTCTCTCTAAGATTAGCTGGTATAAAGTGAGATTCCTTTCCTCGCATTGAACACCGGCAATGTTATCACTCCCGCCGTGAACTACCCGCAAGCGAATGTCCCACTAATAACATTTTGATACTCAATCGATAAGAGTGGGAACTGCGTCTTTTCTTTTGATTCATTGTCCAACTGTAGTATGTTCGAGTGACAACGAAACGGCTCGCAATCACGCAAGTCTAGATCTTGGGTCTGAGATAGCAGTGTCCATTTTTCATATTCATATTCACCAATTTCTCCAATCAAGGTCGGATCGTGAATGCAAGGCGTCGTGGCAATCATAAATGGTGTTTAGGCGAGGAATGTTGATTGCGAGGTTCTTCACACTTTACACTTCGCCAGGTATTGGCAATATAACTTTGAACGGACTTATGCTTCGTTGTTTGAAGTACTCGATGTTTGGGCAGAAGGGCTTTATACTTATATCCCTAAATAATATAACGAAAATGTTTTACTTTATATTCAATCTGAAGATATAAATGTTTCACTTTATAGTCAATCTGAAAATATAAATGTTTTACTTTACATTCAATCTAAAAATATAAATGTTTTACTTTATATTCAATCTGAAAATATTAATGTTATACTTTATATTTAAATCTGATGTAAATGTTTTACTTTATATTCAATCTGAAAATATATTTTATAGCTAATCTTAAAATATTATGCTTTATATATTGTTAATAGTATTTTACACTGCATTTTTAAAGGCCTAAGGCCTTAATACTAGGCGATTGGAAGTGCTTTATACTTGACCATAAGAAAAACTTTATCTAGAGAAACACTTCAAAACACCATTATTGGGACTTGATCCTCCATCGGGAAATGATTTTCCACTGTGTCACGGGATGGCCTTTATTTAAAGTAAGTTAGGGGAGCATCTTAAAAATTCATCTGGTTTATATACAAAATCAAGATATGGACTTCTTTTCGGATCATTCCTAGTGACCCCTTGAGGGTTTTACCCCAAGATTTGCCCACCTTTGCGGCTTGTTTAGTACAAGCCCGTTGGGGATGACCTTAAAAACACAAACAAAAGAATGTAAATATTATGAAGATAATGACCCCAAAAGAATTTCTACTCAAGAAGGAATTCATACTTTTCTTATAGTACTGGCTTTACAATTTATCTAGAAAAATAATTCCCAAATTGTTACGAGGAGGCCTTTATACTTCGTTGGGAGAATAACTTGGAAATCGCTCAAAAGGCTTTGCTTTGGAAGCATACGAGCTACCACGGTACGATATACTATAACAAAGGAAGATTCGCGGAAGTGTATATAACACGTTGAAGATTTTTAAAGAAGATTAAACGATTCTTCAGAAACGCAGAACGGAGGAAAGCATTGATATCTAAGTCAGATATATAAACATACACACACACACAAACACACACACATACATACATATATATATATATATATATATATATATATATATATATATATATATATATACATATATATATACTATAAATGTGCATGAGATATATATGTGTGTGTGTTTCAGTATAGATACAAAAATAAAAATATCGTTAAAATATTAATAATAAATATTAAAACACTCAACAAGGCAACAAAAGCAGACCGCAAGGACGAGAAATGGAATAAAACGTGTTTGCCACCTTTTGGCTTAAAAGCACAGGGATAAAAATATGATTCCTTTAAAGGTGAAATTCAGGCAACCGGTATTTGATGTAGGGAACCAGGTATAAAGAAAGGTAGGTCACTGGATTTATGTTACGGTTGACTTAGTTGCTAGTGGATGATTTATTTGAATTCAAGTTAAAGAATAACTGAGTTCAAGTGTATTATTGATTGGGGCATTTTTTATTGAAGTTATTGAAGGTCTTACCAATAGATACAATGTGATAAATCAGTAAATACGTAATAATAACAGCGCTACCAAGAGAGGGGTGTAGTTGTCAGCAATAATAATAATAATAATAATAATAATAATAATAATAATAATAATAATAATAAACAAGACCCAACACTAAAAGCTTTCATTCCTGGTAAAGAGAAATCCATAAAACAATTTTGCAAGAATGCCTGAATATAAATGATGGAGTACCCAACTTGGATTAAACAAGGGGTAACTTCGCTTACAGTCTAGATAACGTTTCGCTCTTGCTTCCTTATCGATTTGTCACTTCTTCCTATTATGTTAAATTTTAACGAAAAAAAGGACTAATCAACTTTCATAATCAAAGGGAAGCGACCCACTGCGTTCCCTTAAAGGAGATCCACTGCCCATTACATTTTAAAGTTATGTAACAAACCTAATTGGTAATGATCTATCTGTTAATACTAATGGCCGTTTCATGTAAATGAAATATCTCTTCGAAGCCAGCCTGGGAATTGAAAGTATTCTTCATAATGGTTTGTTTTTAACAAAATACCTCGAAAATATGTTGGAAATTATAAGAAAGCGCTTGGTACTCCTTTCTTTCATTTTTTCCTTGGCCTTAGCTGAATATATTGTCGCTGGCTGTTTAGTGACATAGGGACATATCTTCATAAACATCGAGATCGAAAATAATTTAATATCGTTATCAAGATACAAGAAAGTTGGTTGAAACTAAACTTTTATATTGAAAACATTTTACAAAAGGTTACACTCATGACTGGTTGAGAGAGAGAGACATCTTGTGAATATACTATTGCTATAAAGTGAAAATAACATCCTGACAACCTTTTCTGAAAAAATACTAGAAAACCGACATTAGTTTGTCTATCTCTTTATCCTTTTCAACATATTTTCCAGCCCTCGTGAAGCTCACCGTAATTATTACACCGGCACAAATCTATCGTAGGATCCTGTCATTACTTTTCCGAATAAAGTAAAAATCTCTAGTCCAGTGAATGTCCTTAGAATTCCTCTGAATGAATGTACTCTCTCTCTCTCTCTCTCTCTCTCTCTCTCTCTCTCTCTCTCTTCCTAGCCCAGAACACACAGTAGGAAGAGAATACCGAGAAAGGAAAAATCCAAAGGAAGAAATCGGAAGGAGAAAGAGAGGTCTTTAAAAGAGAAATGCTGACTCGGCATTTATTCACTGCTTCAGAACCTAATTCTCTCTCTCTCATGGGGCAGGGGATAATGGGGTTGAGAGAGAGCGAGAGCTAAGGGGGGAAGGGGGATGGGGGGGGGAGGAGAAAGTTGGGTTCAGGGAAAGGGGGTTGAGGTATCAGTTCCAGCGTAGTGGAAAATTAGAATCTTGATGGGGGAAGAAGCGAACGGAAAGTTGGTAGTCACACATATTCCGATGCATTGTAATACTCTCAGTGGGTTGCCGCTTCCGTGGAATTACATTATACATATATCTGATTAATCTTTAAGTTGGTTGCAGGATGGATATATATATATATATATATATATATATATATATATATGTATATATATATATATGTGTGTGTGTGTGTGTGTGTGTGTGTGTGTGTGTGTGTGAAGTTTAGTGAGGATGTTGAAAGCGACTACAACAAACCAAAGATTAGGCAACAATTTTGAACCAGCTGAGGTGAACTGTGCGCGTAGTTCATGTACAGTGATTAATATCTAAGTGAACAGCATTGTGAAGATACATAACAGAAGTAGTAAAAAGTAAGGATGATTCAAGTAAAATGATAAATTTGTGTATATACAATATCTATATAATGTTTATTTTAAATCACGGAAAGGTAAAAACGTGATGATTATACGAACAAAAGTACAGCCACGAAGGAAAAGTGAAACTATGAGATGGTATGTACTACTTTCAACTTGTTAGTTGCTTTCACCGCGTCTCGGCAATAAGACGAAAGTACTTAGCACCTCATTGTTTTACTTTTCCTTCGTGGCTGGAACTTTATATATATATATATATATATATATATATATATATATATATATATATATATATATATATATATATATAATATATATATGATTAAAAAATCACAGTAGATGCACGTGACTTCATTAAATAAGCGAATACCACAGTAAAATGATAGTCAGAAATCCAAGCGCTTTCGTCTTTACTAAGACGAAAGCGCATGGATTTCCGACTATCATTTTCCTGTGGTATTCGCTTATATATATATATATATATATATATATATCATATATATATATATATATATATATGATGTATATGTATGTATGTATGTATGTATGTATACATAGCAGGGTTGTGATTTTTAAATTTTTTTTAATAAAAAAATCAGAAAGTCATTGATTTATTTTATTATTTTTAATTATTTGTTTTTTTTATTTGCTAGATTTTTTCAACCCTTTTTTTCCTCAAAATGTATATGACAAAATTACAATTGGCTTATATTTTAGGTTTCCAGTTCTGGCCTAAAGTATGTACTTGCAATTTTTTTATATCAAAATAAATAGATGCAGCAGAGTTATGCTTAAGTTTTTATTAACCTCCAACACATATATTTCCAAATTTAAAAAATTTAAAAATTAAAAATAAATTCAAATCATGATTTTTTTTTATGAAAAAATCAATGATTCAATCACTTGATTAAATCAGTTTGATTTAACCATTGCCAACCCTGATAAATATATGTATATATATATTTGGGTGTGTATGTGAGCTCGTTTGTAGTTTATACTTACGAATGTGCATTCGTGCATGCATGGAGATGTGAATGAGCGGACACCCAAAATATATAGTAAAAGCTTTTATACTAAAAGTCAACTATCAAGAAAGAGCAACAAAGCTCAGAGAAACACAGCGATTACTAAAGCTCGAGAATGAATGAGAGAACAGCAGGACCAACCCGATTTGCTTCAGGCTTTGCGAAAGACCTGAAAAATAGCCGTCGAATTAATGGTATTGTCGAGAGGAAAGATCAATCAGGAAATGGAGCCAGATGGACGCCATTATATAACTTTTTTTTATCGGGAAATAAATCTGTGGAAGAAATGTAGAAGAGGTGGTTTATAACATTAGCCATTTTATAACATTTTAGTCAAGAGGGTATTACTATTATTGGCTTTGAATTTACGTTTGAACTATTATAACTTAGTATTTCCCTTTATTGATACCATTATCATCATTACCATAATGGTATCTAATAATAACAACAATAATAATAATAATAATAACAAGAGCCCGTGCTGGCACAAGGCCAGCTTAATCTCAAACAACAACCACCACTAGAATTCAGTCCCTCGGCAGTTATCGCTTGATAATGTCCTGTGGATCAGGAGGAAACGTCGCGTTGGAGAGAGAGAGAGAGAGAGAGAGAGAGAGAGAGAGAGAGAGAGAGAGAGAGAGAGAGAGAGAGAATTGTATAAGCAATAATAAATCAAATGACTCAACTGAATTTTACCATGCCCTTTGGTGCGTTGCTCGCCAGTCTAAGCAACAACGAGAAAGCCGTCATCAGAAAGATAGAGAAGACTCTTTACAAGATTCATAGTGCTGAAGCAGCAGTCATCTCAATTTTTTAACAAAACATGCCTACGAGAGGGTCTCCTTCCGAAATAATAATAATAATAATAATATAATAATAATAATAATAATAATAATATAATAATAATAATAATAATAATAATATACCTAAATACAAATGACTCAGCATCCTTTCCAAAACAGTATTACGAGAACCTTTCCAACCATTAAATTAATACACTTTCACCTAATGGCCTTCACTTATTTCTATTTTGCTAAAAGAAAAACTGAAGTGTCTGAAGCACCGAAGAGTCATTGGCTTTTCGAAAAACGGGGTTACCGGGAGTTGCATGCCTTCAGTTGGATAGCCTTTTTTTTTTCTTTTTGCTAAATAATCGAAAACGAAGCCAACAAAATGGCCCGAACATTTTTGCATTTTTTCTTGATCTCATATCAAGGCAAAGATTGTAATGGAAGACTTCTGTAATCCCCTGGCTTCGCCGAACCTTTAAGTGTTTTATTATCGGATTACTTACAGAACCTATGGACGATAATATCAAAATAATAATAATAATAATAATAATAATAATAATAATAATAATAATAACAGTGGAATGGAACAACAAACCAATGCACGGACAATACATGAGACAGACTAAAGAATTGGCCAGCGATGACACATGGCAATGGTTACAGAGGGGATAGCTAAAGAAGGAAACTGAAGGAATGATAACAGCGGCACAAGATCAAGCCTAAGAACCAGATATTCCAAAGAACGATAGATGGCAAATAACATCTCTCCCATATGTAGGAAGTGCAATACGAAAAATGAGACTATAAACCACATAGCAAGCGAATGTCCGGCACTTGCACAGAACCAGTACAAAAGTAGGCATGATTCAGTAGCAAAGCCCTCCACTGGAGCCTGTACAAGAAACATCAGCTACCTTGCAGTAATAAGTGGTACGAGCACCAACCTGAGGGAGTGATAGAAAACGATCAGGCAAAGATCCTCTGGGACTATGGTATCAGAACAGATAGGGTGATACGTGCAAACAGACCAGACGTGACGTTGATTGACAAAGTCAAGAAGAAAGTATCACTCATTGATGTCGCAATACCATGGACACCAGAGTTGAAGAGAAAGAGAGGAAAAAAAATGGATATGTATCAAGATCTGAAAATAGAAATAAGAAGGATATGGGATATGCCAGTGGAAATCGTACCCATAATCATAGGAGCACTAGGCACAGATCCCAAGACTCCCTGAAAAGGAATCTAGAAAACTAGAGGCTGAAGTAGCTCCGGGCCTCATGCAGAAGACTGTGATCCTAGAAACGGCACACATAGTAAGAAAAGTGATGGACTCCTAAGGAGGCAGGATGCAACCAGGAACCCCACACTATAAATACCACCCAGTCGAATTGGAGGACTGTGATAGAGCAAAAAAAAAAAAAAAAAAAATAATAATAATAATAATAATAATAATAATAATAATAATAATAATAATAATAATAAATAATAATAATACCTAAATACAAACGACTCAGCATCCTTTCCAAAACAGTATTACGAGAACCTTTCCAACCATCAAATTAATACACTTTCACCTAATGGCCTTCACTATTTCTATTTTGCTAAAGAAAAACTGAAGTGTCTGAAGCACCGAAGAGTCATTGGCTTTTCAAAAAAACGGGGTTACCGAGAGTTGCATGCCTTCAGTTGAATAGCCTTTTTTTTTCTTTTTTTCTTTTTTTTTTATACTAAATAATCGAAAACGAAGCCAACAAAATGGCCCGAACATTTTTGCATTTTTTCTTGATCTCATATCAAGGCAAAGATTGTAATGGAGACTTCAGTAAACCCATTGCCTTTTAGTATTCTGTCCGTCTGCACTTCTTCTGTCCGCCCACAGATATTAAAAACTACTGAGGTTACAGGGCTGCAAATTGGTATGGTGATCATCCACCCTCCAATCATCAAAGATGCCGAATAGCAACCCTCTAGCTTCCCTAGTTTTTATTTGTTCTTAAGGTTTATGTTAGCCATAATCGTGCGTCTGGCAACGATAAGGACCAGGGAACAATTGGGCCTTGTTTAAGTTAGATGGGCCGCGGCTCATACA
>NC_087221.1:28537953-28550453 GCF_015104395.2 Macrobrachium nipponense
TAATGGTTATGATCTGCAATGTCCATTTTTATTTCAGCTTACTTATAGTAGAAGATATTATTTTTTTATTGTTATAATTGTTTCCATGATATGACTGGAAATTTGATATGACTGGAAATTTGATATGACTGGAAATTTAATTTGACTGGAAATTTGATATGACTGGAAATTTGATATGACTGGAAATTTGATATGACTGAAAATTTTATTTGACTGGAAATTTGATATGACTGGAAATTTGATTTGACTGGAAATTCAGATTCCCTCATAAAAATGTGAATAAATGTTTAATTATCTCTTTTGTATGGGTCATTCATTAGGTTCATCTTTCATAGAAGTCTGACTATAAAAAATGAAATTTGTGAACAAAACAAACGTCTTCTCGGAAGTCTGAAGTCTTATCAATAATAAGAGAAGAACCGATGACTTTGATTAACCAAACAAATAAAAATGCGTGTACATTATTACCAATTAAATGAAAAATGGAGCGGATGGTATTAGGATTGCAAAGGAAAAAGCGAAAGAGAGGTAAAAAGAAAAAGTCGTTGCCGCCCATAGAACGGGAAAAAAAATCTTCCTCCACGCCGGAAGAATAGGTAAGCCAAATAAAGGGTGACCGAGATAACAGGGGAGAGGAAAAAATAAAAAAAGATAAAATAAAAGAAAAACAAGAAGCTAAAAGAACTGAAGACTTGTCGACCCTGTGTGTGTGTTTTCTTTCCCCGTGTTTTCCCCTTCTTCTTCTTCTTCTTCTTCTTCTTTCTTCTTCGTCTTCTTCTTCTTCTTCTTCTTCTTCTTCTTCTTCTTCTTCTTCTTGTGCCTCGGGTCTGTAAGAAAGGATTGTCCCCCTTTTTTTATCGCCTGATATATGTCTTCGGCTCTTCCTCTCCTACAGCCTTTTGTGGGGGAATCTAAGGCAATATTCCCGGCTTTATAAATTTAATAACCACACTCGTATATCAGCAACAATGAGAACCATTTCTTTTAAAGTCGCAGACCGGTTCTTACGACTCCTGATAAGAAACGTTTCCGGCATTTGTCATATTTCAGCGAAATATTATTAAGGCGGCCACAGCAGATTCTGAAGGAATATCGAATGAGGTTCTTCTTTGTGTCAGAGTTGGATCATATATTAAGGACATACATGCTAATAAAAGCCATTTTATTTTCCAGATTCTTCTTTAAATTCCCTGCAAGGGGCTAGTGCCCTCAGTGCACCTCACAGGGTGCACTGTAGGGATTACTAAAGGTTCTTGGCAGCGTCCCTTCGGCCACTAGCTGCAACCCCTTTCATTCCTTTTACTGTACCTCCATCCATATAATGTCTTCCATATTGCTACCCACCCTCTTCTAACAATTATTTCATAGTGCAACTGCGAGGCTTTACTCCTGTTACATCCTTCAAACCTACCTGCTCTCAATTTCCTTTACAGCACTGAATAACCTCATAGGTTCCAGCGCTTTGCTCCTGGCCCAAACTCTATATATTACATTCCATCTTTCTTTGAATTGAAAGAGAATGTCTTCTGTTATACTTATGAAATCTCAGAAATACTTTTTCGTTTTGAGAGTCTTTCGAAATATTTTTCATTCATACAATAAGCTAATTGATTTCACAATTTATACACGCGGTCTTTAAGTAAATTCTTAATTTTAATTCACGGAGACTCATCAAGTACTCAGTGATATCGCAAGAGCCAGGTGTTTTGGCGTCCTCCGCGGATCTGTAAAGTTCTCTCAAAGTTTTGAGGTTTCATTTAACTTAAAAACGGGATGTTTTGTCGCATTTGAAATAGAGGCATCTAAGGAAAAGTTTGAAATAAAATATGAAGTTGAAATATTTTACAAATTTTATACTGCTGGCGACGTCTTGTTAAGAGTAAGCTAACGTAATGCCAGCACGGGCCCTTGCAAAAACCATTTTTATTATAATTTGAAATATTAGCAACATTCTTGTTTTCGCTATTTTTAGTTTTGAAACTCGGTGGACAAGGACAAAACAAATAATCAATTTAGATATTCTTCCTGGTATATCTTGCAAATTATAACAATCTCTTTATTTTTTCTTGATTTTTTTTTATATTCGTTACGTTCTGTAACGTATTTCCCATTGTAAGTATACGTTGATATCCCGCTACTCTTCTTAACATTGAATGTAAAGCCTAAGTTGACTGTCAACCAGGTACCCGATTCATTGCATAAGTCACCACAGGCGCAATGGACTTATCAGGACAGTGGCTCAATTTCCCAACCCCACCGTCCACCCGGATCCTCACGGGATCGATTCCGGGAATTTTGCTGGTGCAGCGAGGATGGTAACAACGGGGATCACGTAGAACAAAACATATTTAGATAACGCGCGTCGATAACGTAAATTGATAAAGCAGGGAATAAAATATACAATTGGGTAATTCATTACTCCACCATTTTATTCTTGGTTTGCAAAACGTAAAAACGCCCCAATTTTATTCTGTATTCCGCTGGATACTTTTAAAATCAAACGTATCTGTAAAAAAACCTAGACCAGGTTTAAAAGAACCAGACACGGTTAGGCCTTGTACGAAAAGAAGAAGTAAAAAGAAGTGTCAGCGTGAAACATTTTCCTAGGCGACACCAGGCCTATCTGCCGGAAAAAGATAAGAGAAGAGGAAAAAGAATAAGAGCATATGATGGACATTGGATTGTTTGGACGAACCGTTTACATCAGTTGAACAAATATGTGGTGGAAAAGTCTAGGGAAAAGACACGCCACGTTTCCTTTGGGAATATTCTTCGTTTTCACGTCAAATAATAATGTTTTTTAGTAATTAATTCCCGTGAACTTATTATTATCGTAATTCTGATTTAATTGACACTCCAGTGAACTTATTGTTGTCGCAGTGATACTGATTTAAATGACAGTCCCGTGGACTTGTCCTAATACTGGGTATAACACAAAACTATACATATTTTGAGTATGAAGAAAATAACATCCAAATCCCAATGTCATTTTTGGGAAAAAGACTGATTGTTGATATTGAATAAACATTACCGTATGTGTTTATTTGTTGAGAATTTGTTTTCAGATTATTAAGATTTCTGTGATATAAATAAAATTGATTATGTATCGTTCCGTCGTGGTACAAATTAAGATCAATATGTATCTTAATTTTTAATTAAATTTTTATTTTTTTTGTCAGTGAGATGCTTGGCCTCTATGATAGTACGAAGTAATATAATTTGTATTGCGTATGATTTCTTCCAACTAATTCTAGATTCCTAGCAAGGGTTAAATGAACGTTAATATACTTTCTGATTTTCTTATGAATGTGCCTCGATGTCGAACTAATCAGTCCCAGAGGTCCTTTATTCCTCACACCGTTGGGATGTGGAACTGCCTCCCAGACGAAGTCGTGCAATTGAAACTTCAGAAGTTCAAGCGAAAATGCAATGCATTGCTCCCTTGATGCTATTTTCCTTGCATTTTAAAACGTTATTATCCATTTTATGTTTTGTTGATTTATTTTTATCCTTTTTTTTCTTAATAAGTGGGGTATCTTCTTTCTGTATTTCCCTTTACTTACCTCTTCTTAATTCTTTCTAATGAACGCCATATTCTTTGGAAGCTTGAATTTCAAGGCAATGGATTCTCTGGCCTTGTTCCATATTAATAGGTTTCATGTTCTAAATAATAATAATAATAATAATAATAATAATAATAATAATAATAATAATAATAATAATAATAGGCACGATCCCAAGATCCCTGAAAAGGAATCTGGAAATACCAGAGGCTGAAGTAGCTCCAGGACTCATGAAGAAGAGTGTGATTCTAGAAACGGCGCCCATAGTAAGAAAAGGTGATGGACTCCTAAGGAGGCAGGATGCAACCCGACAACCCCACACTATAAATACCACCCAGTCGAATTGGAGGATTGTGATAGAGCAAAAAAAAAAAAAAAAAAAAAAAAAAAAAGAGAGAGAGAGAAAAAAAAATGATATAATAATAATAATAGGCACGACCCCAAGATCCCTGAAAAGGAATCTGGAAAAACCAGAGGCTGAAGTAGCTCCAGGACTAATGCATAAGAGTGTGATCATAGAAACGGCGCCCATAGTAAGAAAAGTGATGGACTCCAAAGGAGGCAGGATGCAACCGCAACCCCACACTATAAATACCACCAGTCGAATTGGAGGACTGTGATATTCCAAAACAAAATAATAATAATAATAATAATAATAATAATAATAATATCAAATTCCCTTCATACTATAGATAAAATTTTTTTCTCTTTTTTTAGAGTGATAATCAGGGCGGCGCTAACTTTCCCCATCACTGCACCACTTTGCCAGGATGAGAAAATTCAAGTTTTAATTGACTCTTACACAATTCCGTCGAAAAAATAGGTATTGCACTCGAGTTCTTCAGTAATTTCTCAATATTTTTCCCTTCGTATATAATTTTTTTCAACGTCATGTATTGTTTATGAATTCTAGCATTAATATTGATATTTCATAATTTAGCAATAGCAGTCAATAGTATAATATGATTGACCTTAATTTTAACAACAATGGGAGGAACATAATGTCTTCATTATTAATTGTCGCCATAAGCCGATTTATCATTATTATAAACAACACCACCGGTACCAACAGTAACAATAATTACAGTAATTAGTGAAATTGATTGAGGTCCATCAAAATGCCTTTAAAATAATAGTTTCTATTAATGAAATTGTCTAATGAAGACCGAGCTCATTGTTTATTGAGAGTAAAACGTAACCTCATTGACTCCCTGGCTTGGCTCTGCCCCTCATTATTCATGGGTTGACATCCTTAATTGGCCCCTGTCAGCTAAGATTTTCTCTGTTTGTTTGTGTTTGTGTTCTTTTGTATGTGTGTGTGTATGTGAGTTGGTCGTGTGTTTGGACTTCCCGTCAATCGACATAACAATTAGGGAATACAATACATGAAAATGGAAGGATTTCAGATATTACAACAGCTCTTATGGTTATTAAACGTCATTTGCTTCTTATTATCAATTCGTTTTTATATTTGACAAAATGATGACATAAAGCCATTAAACGAAAATATTGCAATAATAACGAACAGGGAAAAAATGATACGGTATGTGGCGAAATATCCTTCATAAAAAACTATTGGCATTATAAGTAGGTAATAGGCACTTCGCGTTTAAACTAATGATTACTCAGATTCTTTACTTGGTTGATAGGCAGTGGAATATATTTTGGCCTCTTGTTTTGTAATTCTGAAGGGAGAAAGTCTGGATCAGAATTCATGAAAATGTTGGCAGTTTCAAGACGTCGTAAGTGACCAATTTTGCAATGTTTTTCCTTCGCTGTTTCCTGATGAAGTGTTAATGGCCTTTTGCTGGGTGGCTGTTACAGAATATTTTTCCTCTTAAATATTTTCCATAATAATTATTTAGTCCAGTGTAATTTTGCCCTGATGCAGTTATTTTAAAAATAATTTTTTATTCTTTCTCTAATGCAATTGTTGTGATATTTTTTATGAAAAAATTTTCTGTCCTTTTTCATAGACGGATAAAATTCAGTTTTAACTATTCAATGAAGAAAACACACTCCCTGATATTCCTGCTTTCTATTTTAATCCTTACCTGTAAGATGACGCCATTCTTTTTAGCCATTTTCTATATAAGCCTCTCTCTGTTGTTCAATAACATTGAAGCCTCACCTACGGACCTTGCTTCAGGACAGGAAATGACCTTTCATTTCTCGTTTATATATTTACTCCCTTTTGTGTTTATAAAAATAAACATCTTTCACGGCTGTCTTCCAAAGACTGGTGGCCAGTTAATGGCTTAGTTTCGATGCTTGCGGTATTTTAAAATTTACTTGCTGCTTAATTTTCTCATTTCCAATTTAGGGTTATTTATGTTTCATTAGGCTCCATTGTACAAAGGGCTTTGAATTGTATTTTGTTTTAATTTCTTAAGTTACGTATGGACTCTATCATTCCTTGTATATATATATATATATATATATATATATATATATATATATATATATATATATATATATATAATATATATATATATATGTAAAAAGGAGGAATGTACAGACTTATCATTTTTAACTTCCCATGGAGACAGAGTCCGAGCGACAGCTTAAGAAAGCTGATAACTCTTTTCTGGGATGGTGTGACATTAAGATCCTTACGAAGCAGGTCAATGGTCGTCCTGTAGGTATGTGAGTTCGAGAGGCTATTGTTCAAGGTGCCTTTGATAACTGGCTGCAACCAGTTACCGAAGGGTGTGAATTCATGTGTACTTGTGCGCCTCTTCCGTTGATAATGGCATCTTTAGCCAAAACTATGGGGGAGACTTACGGAGAGGTCTGTGCGAGAAAGGCAGAGCCACAACGGCGTATGCCGAGGAGTTTCATTTTGAAAGTGTGTGATTTTCCAAGCTGTAATGGGTAAGAGTCAATGTGCTTTAGCCAAAGTTGTGGCTTAGTTGTCTGTTTTGACATTTTGTAAAGATGTTCTATTTCATTTAATCTTTTGACTTTGTCTTTACAATTGTGTATGCTCACTAGTGTGCTCTCCTGTCTTTTAAACATGGCGGATCTAGTGGAGGGGACTAATTTGTCCTAGTGGAGGAGAACTAAGTGTCTAGTGAGGAACTATAATATTTTGAGAAGAGATAATTGGTGTTTGACTATTACTGATTAAGACTATTATTTACCGGGGATTATCTGAGTTAATTGAACTATGAGTTATCATTCTATTAATTATCCTGTAAGAACCTGAATTATTCAATTAGTACTTTGCTTTGGATAAATGTGTATTTTTGTAGCTCCAACTCTGAGTTGGTGACCTTAGGTAATGGAGTGGAGGTTGAGAGAGAGAGAGAGAGAGAGAGAGAGAGAGAGAGAGAGAGAGAGGAAGGCTATTACCAGTGATCGCCTTGAGAGAGAGAGAGAGAGACGAGAGAGAGAGAGAGAGAGAGAGAGAGAGAGAGAGAGAGAGGAGGGACAAAGTGTTACCAGTTCGCCTTCCGCTATGGCTAAACGCTTACCAAATGTGAGAAATACGGGGCGATGCCCACGTATTAATATTATATATATATATATATATATATATATATCTATATATATATATATATATATAATAATATATATTATATATATATATATATATAAGTATGTATGTAAGTTGTATGTAATTTAATGATGATAACTTCCGTTCATAAGTGAAACTAGTCCAAAATTGAGAGCATACGTAGAAATAACGGTATTATAGTTACAATAAAACAGTAATAAAATTCGAAGTGAATGCTCACTTGGATGAGCGTGAAATTCCCATAAAAATTCTTTAATCCTCTATATTCACCTACCTATTTCACAGTTGCGAGTCCAATATGACAATAAAAACTCGCGTTTAAATTCAAGTTTCTACTCGATTCCATTTTATTCTCCTGGTAGTATTCGCCGACGGAAAAAAAAAACCGGCTCAGGTGTATAAAAAAAAAAAAGTACCCTGAGTTAGAACGAGGGGTTACAGAGAAATTAAGAGTCTCAGTCACCATTATATAGGGGGTGAAAAGTCCTCGGTATGTCCCAACAATATAATCCTAAAAAAACAATTCCTGCCATATTTCTAAAAATCGTATTTCAAAGAAAATGAGGATAGGTTATGTTACCAGTGGATTGCAGAAGTAAAAGAGGGGAAATGTATCACTCACTCGATGATGGTTTGGTAGGTATCTACACTCACACACACACACACAAATATTTACTTGATGTTTGTGTCTCTATTTTTTGTCTTCCATACTTTTTTTTCCAGATATGTATATATATATATATATATATATATATATATATATATATATATATATTTATATATATACATACATATATATATTATATATATATATAGAATATATATATGATATATAAATATATATATATATATATATATAGTATATATATATATACATAAATATACATATATCAAAATGTACTATTTATATGATATATTCAGTGACTTCCGTAATTATATTTATATTATATATATATATATATATATATTAATATTTAATATAATATATATATAGTAACTAGTATATATATACATCATACATATATCATATATAGAATTATTATTATATATATTTACATATACATTATATTAATATATGCACATATTATATATATATATATAATATATATATATATATATATATATATATATATAATATATATATATATATATGATATAAAATATTCTCGTATAAATAGATAATATTCGTTATATTCAGTGGCTTTCGTAACCTCATGAACAGTTTCCTCCGAATGACAAGGTCATCTCTCCCTCCATTCCAATTGTCACGTTTTCACTCCCTCTTCGATTTTCTATGTTCCTAACTTATTCACCGCCCCATACGGTATTTACTGTTATAGCCAACAATTCCTCTTTCCAGATTGCTAACATTTCGGGGCCTGCATTCTGCAGCTACTTCTCACCCTCGCCCGTCTTTCCAAGCCACAGCTGTCTAACCGCAGCTCCTGTGATACCCTTTGAATGTAATCGTTTTCCGATCTCTGCCTTGTTTCTCGTCGCCAAAGGCCATGGGGACGAGAGAGAGAGAGAGAGAGGAGAGAGAGAAGAGAGAGAGAGAGAGAGAGAGAGTTACATAGCCACTGATCTTGAAAACGAATGTAGTATTGGGTATCATTTCACCTCTGTCTTCTTCGAATTGCCTTTCGTATTTCACGGCTGGAAAAATTCGTATTCCAAGGAACTATTTATGGGTTTTTTCAGCAGGTAAGTTTGTTATAAAGCGAAATTTATTTATGTGTGTTTTTATGTACGTATATGAAAGCTTATCCACCTTAAATTATGTTCCTTCAAACTTTTGACCTAACATAGTCATATTAATGATCTGCGTTACCTGTTCGACCATCAGCTTGCTTATTTGTAAAATAAGAAAAGGTAAAATCCACATGGACGTTAGCCATTAAAACTCCCCTACAGATTTGCAGTACGCAAGAAATGTTTATCATTTGAATGGGAAACTACCTCTTTAAATTGCAGTAAAAACAAGTAAAATATATAAACTTTCTCATTTAAATGAGACAAAATATATCGCATTACGTTTATAGATTTTACCAAGAACCTATATAACAACATACATGCTGAATATCTCTTCAGTGTGTGTGTGTGTGTGTGTGTGTGTGTGTGTGTGTGAGGGTGTGTGTCCAAGAAAAACTAAGTCCACTAAAGAGTAAAATATCTTTATGGGCATGGAATAATAAGTCCTATTTGTTGACAATATAACTTAATATACTCAGTTTAATACATAGTTTAGGTACGAGTAACTAGGAGTAGAACATACAAGAAAATAAAAAAAAGTTGTATTTATAAGTTATTTATTTATACAAATGTACCCATGTACACATTGGCACATTAAAATAAAAAATATACAAATATCCAGGGATCAAGTCCCATACCGCCAGCATGTGGTTCTCATACCCCTAAGGAGTATGGATACCCACTGTTAAGAACCCGTGTGATGTAGGCGTTTAAAGAGTTTAATATCATTTGTAATGTCACCGTCAATTACTGTGATTGTAAGCCATCTCATAAAAAAAAAAAATGAATCTCAAGAATTGCTCTCATATTACTAATACTTAAAATGCAGTCAACTATAGGAAAAACAGCAATAACTAATAATAATAATAATAATAATAATAATAATAAAATAATAATAATAGTTTGCACAAGAAGAAAATAATTCTGTGACATACCAACGTATGAAATTGAGAGAATAACGATGATGCTTAAAATAAAAGGAGGCAGGTGGGGTTAGACAATGCTCAGTTGTTAGGGGTGGGGTTGTGGGTTGTGGGGGGGGGGGGGGGGCGGGGGGGGGGGGGGCGGTGTTGGGAGGCTGAGGGTGATTCTCGAGAGTTAGTACTTGAGTATGAGTCAGATATGAAGTGAAACTCTGAATATTCAAACACTTGACAGACTAGAATAACTTTTAGAAGTGGACACTACGTCAGGATGTCTTGGCGGGGAAGGCCATTCAAACGGAATGGTATATGTAGTCGTTTAGTTTTTTTATTGAGTTAGGTGGTATTTTCGTCTTTGCTCTTTTCAATTATGACACAGTTACTTGGGGGTCTTTAATCCATATTTCACGCGAGATAATAGGCACTCTGAAGAGGGCTTGCAAAATTTTATTGACTGATGTCACTCTTATTTCTCCCGAGTTTCTTGTTATTTATTTTTAGACAATGAATCCGTCAATCAACAAAGTTCCTGGGGTTTACTGATGAATTTATTTGACGGAAGTTGAATGCCACTGTCTTATTTCGATTTGATATTATAGATTATTTTTCATAATATCCACAAAAAATTAATCGTTCTTGTATCATCCATTATTGTTGGGTATCAGATTTCAGGGATATCTGCTTCTCTGTCAGATTTAGCGTCATTTAGAATATACATCTATATATATATATATATATATATATATATATATATATATATATATATATATATAATATATATATAATTATACATTATATATTATATATATATATATATATATATAATATATATATATATATATATATATATATATATATATATATCAGATTAACCACTTTTCCCTCTGTATCACAACAGTGATTGTCGAAGCGATATAAATTTTTAAAAATGAATAGAATATTTAGAGGGAAAATTATGGGAAAACGAGAATTTGAGACCGCTGAGATATATAAATGACCCATTATGTGATAAAATAAAAATTTATGTATGTTAGATTTGCTTGGCTAGTACTACCTTGCCAATTGCGGTACCAAATTTTATGTGTTTAATTAATCAGTTAATTAGTCTATGTTTAGGACTAATATTATTGTTTATGGATTTGGTTTTGATTGTCAGTAACATAATCTTGGGGTGGTTTTGATCGTCACTTTGTTTAACAAAATCCTGTATGTGGTTTTGATCGTCACTTTGGTTTAACATAATAATTTTGGCTCTGGTTTTGATTGGCACTCTGGTTAACGTAATAATCTGGAGTGTTGTTTTGATTGGCACTTTGGTTAACGTAATGATCTTGGGTCTGGATTGATGGCACTTTGGTTAAGATAATAATCTTGGGTCTGAATTTGATTGTCATTTCGGTTAAGATAATAATCTTGGGTCTGGATTTGATTGTCACTTCGGTTAAGATAATAATCTTGGGTGAGGTTTTGATTGTCACTTTGGTTAACAATATAATCTTGGGTCTGGTATTTGATTGTCTATTGGGTTAACGTAATGATCTTGGGTTTGGTTTTGATTGTCACTTTGGTTAAGATAAATAAACTAGGGTCTGGTTTTGATCGTCACTTGGTTTAACATAATAAAATCAACATTTGAGTTGCTACATTGCTAGAAAACCTTTTATAACAAATTTATATAATAATCAAAATAAGAACGACACACTCCATTTCAGAATTCGAGTTTTCTGTTGTTCATGTTGAATCGGCAACCCTCTGGCTTATGATTTTTGTGAAGAGAGAGAGAGAGAGAGAGAGAGAGAGATGAGAGAGAGAGGAGAGAGAGAGAGAGATGAGAGAACGAAGTAGGGAAACGATGATGTGGAAGGACAACTTGTTTAAATGAATTATAAAGTAAACTTTTGTGGAATATTTACATCCAGCATGAAACTTATAAATACTTTTAATAAAGATGAAAGCGGGCAGGATACATCATAGTGGCGATGAATAAAAGAATAGATTTATCCAAAGAAGGAGAGAGAGAGAGAGAGAGAGAGAGAGAGAGAACGAGAGAGAGAGAGAGAGAGAGAGAGAGAGAGAGAGAGAGAGACTTTTGTCCCAATAGAATTCCCTTGTATAAGAACAGATGAGCCAATCTTTTTTTGGTGAGAAAAAATTCAGAGGTAAAATGGATCTTGAAATGAGGCATATCTTTTTGTTTTATGTGGAGATAGACAATTAAGTTCTCGGCATTTCAATATTTAATACACTATTTATGCAGTACATCAACAAAAAACGAAAGATTTTTTAACAATTGCTATTAGAGGTTCTTTGATCTTTGGTAATTATTGTGGGTTGAAAAGGCATGTATATATATATATATATATATATATATATATATATATATATATATATATATATATATATATGAAAAATAGAGGGTATGTAATGTCATATTTAGAAACAAAGCAATAGGTCGATTTAGGAAGCTTCGTTAAATCATAGAAAAGAATCAGTAAGAAAACTGAAGAAATTCCAGGAGCTACAGAGTAAAAAATAAAGAAAAAGTGTGTAAAAAAGTAAAGATGAATTATGATTGAATGTTACAAAGAAATGAGCATGCTTTAGTATTGAAAAAAGATAAAAGGGACAATTGGTTCGGCTGCCAAGAGATTCTCCAAGTTACCCAGTTCTGTTTGCCGACTGCTTTTTACGCTTTTCCTGCCTTCTAGTTGCACCTTTAAACTCCATGACTGTAATTAATTT
>NC_087221.1:28552953-28561672 GCF_015104395.2 Macrobrachium nipponense
TATCCCACATAATACTCTATTGCTAGTTTCATCAAACATCCTGCTATGAAATGACAATATAAAGCGAACAATACAATACAACTCAGCGTCTGAGGTTTCGATTTTCTCGTACAAAGGTTCAATCAATTATTTTTATTTTAGCTCTGATCACAGCGCTCTCACTAATTATAGTTTCTGCGAAGCGCGTTATTAGAAGTACTTGTTTAGGAAAACGAACTGACAGACGCTTGAAAGTTATTTTGTTTTTTATTCCACTTTATGTATATTTAACTTGTTTAAGAGTGAAACTACGAGAGGGGATTTACTCTCAGTCTACAGTTAAATGGGTTTTATTTGTTATACGAAAGAGTATTCCAGTGAGAGTGAGTGAAAACGTGCTCCAAATTTATTCGAGTGAGAGTGAGTGATAACTTGCTCAAAATATATTCCAGTGAGAGTGAGTGAAAACTTGCTCAAAGTATATTTCAGTGCGAGTGAGGTAAAAAAAACTTGCTCAAAATATATTTCAGTGCTAGTGAGTAAAAACTTGTTCAAAATGTATTCCAGTGAGAATGAGTAAGAAATTGCTCAAAATATGTTTCAGTGAGAAGTGAGGGTATAAAAAAAAACGGCCTCAAAATATATTTCAGTGAAAAGTGAGTGAAAAACTTGCTCAAAGTATATTTCCGTTCGAAGGCGGGAAGGAAATAAACTTACTTACCAAAATAGTATTTCAAGTGCGGAGTGAGTAAAAAAAAATTGCTCAAAATACATTCCAGTGAGAGCGAGTAAAATCTTGCTGAAAGTTTGAATGAATTATATTGACATTTAGATACTACAATTAATATTAAAAAGTGTGATTGTTATAAGTTACCGTATTTTTTTTGTTTTCTTTATAAAATGTTCACCTGCAAACGCCTAATCCTCTCTGTGGTATATGATAACGATTGAGTAAAGACTTGCTCAAAATATGAATGAGTTATAGTGACCCTTAGATACTTCAGTCAGTATTAAAGCACAACATGGGATTGTTATATAAGTTACCGTATATTTTTCTTTTGCTTTATAAGATTTTCACCTGCAAACGCCTGACCCTTTGTATGATTTATGACAACTATCGGCATGGTTACGACCCTTTCCATTAAACTGAATTCCAAGTAGCGAATATACGTAATTTAGCAGTTATCCCATGTCTGTGGAACTCGAAATTAGTATGATTTATTGTAGTAGAGTTCGTTAATGTACATCATTCATTTCACGTCAAATGGATCTTCGTGAGTTATGAGCTATTATTTCATTAAGTTGGGGAACGGCAATAACATGAGAGATCTCATTAAGAAGTTCAGTTATAGGAAACTAAGTACAGTTATGCTAGGTAAAGAGATACAGTGCTGTAAGAAAGTTGTTTACCCAGCACAGATGTCTACAATATCCTCATACTTTTCTTATTAATTCTAGAAGAGGGATCTGTGAAAATAGAAAATCGTCATAATTTCATTTTATAGGATAAAAATGCATGAAAAGTGCACAAACATAAATCATAAAACTGATTCTTTCTCGTAGTCCATTTCCTAAATTGCATCTCTGACAAGGCATCACGTGCAAATCATCAGTCGTGTTTTAGGACACTTAATGGTTCCGTGTGCTCTGTTAATAGCTTTTTTCATTTCTTCATTGACTCTCCGAGCGAAGCACAATAGCCAGGCTGTAACTTCAACTGAAGTTCACGATGAAATTAATGTAAGTGTTTTTTACGTCAAAAGGGATTCATGGGAGGTACTGAAGACTGTAAAAGTATCTATAAACTTTTTACATTATTAAACGGATCAGCCTGTGTATATGAATATATAATTATTCATACATACATACATACATACATACATATATATATAATATATATATATATATATATATATATATATATATATATATATTATATATAATATATATATATATATATATATATATATATATATATAAGATATATATATATATATATATATGAATAATTATCACATCACCGTGATTCATATAAATTATTCGAGCTACAAATGTCCTTTAATATCTAATTCGCTCTACCTCGGAATTAGTACATGGAAATATATTAATTTCGAGGTAGAGCGAATTAAATATTAAAGGACAATTGTAGCGCGAGTAATATATATGATATATATATATATATATATATATATATATATATATATATATATATATATATATATATATATATACATACACGTATGTATGTATGTATATATATTAAATAGTAAAAAAAAAACATATGTGTGAATGTGCACGTACGTAACTCTCCATATTTTATAAAAGCAGTGCATTCCTTTGGTATTGATTTTCCCCTCGATACTAGAACTCTGAAATGTTAACGCTAGATATGACATAAATTTAACTAAACAAAGAAGCTTGTTCATTTACACTAGGATCATATATTTATTTACAAGAGGGATTCTTCTTTCAATTTGTAGAGGCTCATCGTTGTAATACTGGAGCTAGTTATTTTTTTAATATATTTTCCACTTTTGGATAAGTTATGCGTAAATTTGTAACGGAGTTTTATCTGTTTACACCCAAATATTAAAGGAAGCCTCTTTAACATACATTTACTTTTTTAAAACTATTTATTTTTTTAGACATCCTTGTCCAAGCTCTCGCTCTGTATCAAAATTTTATATGCTATGTCAAGTAAGTTTCCTTTCTATACGTTCTTTATTAAGAACATCATACGAGTAGGACTTTCATTATATACATTTCCTCGTTCAGAGAATATCCTCATCCTTTATTATAACTTTTGCGACACGAAACCTCTCCAGTTCTGACGTGATCAACACCTGGTTCCATTTCCTGATTGATATTTTCTCCCCCGACTGCGATATCATTTACTAAAAGGTCATTTTTCACGTGTCTGGCCGTGTCAGTGGCTTAGTCTTGTTTTTATATACTGTTTTCTGACTCCCGATCGATCCTTGTCTTTTAATATTTTCTGTTCGTTTTTATTTTTTTATTCTCTTGTTAAGGTATTATTATTATTATTATTTTTATTATTATTATTATTATTATTATTATTATTATTATTATTATATTATTATTATTATTATTAATGGTGTTGTTGTTGTTGTTGTTGTTTTTGTTGATATTATTATTGACACCAGAAATAACCTGGTTACCATATTATTATTATTATTATTATTATTATTATTATTATTATTATTATTATTATTATTATTATTATTATTATTGTTGTTGTAGTTGTTGTTGTTGTTTTTGTTGTGTTGTTGTTATTGTTGTTCTTGTGTTGTTATTATTATTGTTGACACCAGAAATAAACTGGTTACCATTATTGTTGTTATTATCATTATTGTTGTTGTTATTATTATTGACACCAGAAATATCCTGGTTACCATTATTGTTATTTTTATTATTATTACTATTGTTGTTGTTGTTGTTGTTATTATTGACACCAGAAATAACCAGGCAATCTCAGCTTCAAGATGAAAAGAAGGGCGGAGACGAGCCAAAACATCGTATTTAGAAGATTATAATTATTATTATTATTATTTTTTTTTTTTGCTCTATCACAGTCCTCCAATTCGACTGGGTGGTATTTATAGTGTGGGGTCCGGGTTGCATCCTGCCTCCTTAGAGTCCATCACTTTTCTTACTATGTGCGCCGTTTGCTAGGATCACACTCTTCTGCATGAGTCCTGGAGCTACTTCAGCTTCTAGTTTTTCTAGATTCCTTTTCAGGGATCTTGGGATCGTGCCTAGTGCTCCTAGATTATTATTATTATTATTATTATTATTATTATTATTATTATATTATTATTATTATTATTATTATTATTATTAATAATAATAATAATAATAATAATAATAATAATAATAATAATAATAATAATAATAATAATATGAAGGTAGGAGACCCTCTCTCAAACATGTTTTGTTAGAGAGGATGGCAACATCAGTGGAATTGATTCTATATATGGTCTTTTCAGTTCTTTTCTTATTTTTTTCTCATCTTTTGCTAATAGCTAGTTGATGTTCATATTCTGGTTAAAGAAATGTCTTCTAAAAAGTGGTGTATGGTCGCCGTAGTTTACAAATTCTAGTCTGGACGCCTTAGACAACGTCCAGACTACAATTTGTAAACTCTACGGTGACACACGCCGCTTTTAGTACTATATAAAAAACTAAATATTTTTAGAAGTCATTTCCTTAACCAGAATATGAACATCGGCCAGCTATTAGCAAATATCAGCCCTGATGAGAAAATAATAAGAATAATTGAAAAGACCATATTTAAAATCAATTCCACTGATGTTGCCATTCTCTTTAACAGGAATAATAATAATAATAATAATAATAATAATAATAATAATAAAGTGTGGCGCCGTGGAGGAGTGGGTTAGGTCGTCAATAGACTTAAGTCAAGTTAAGCAACATTGGCTCTGGTCAGTCGTGGATGGGTGACCGCTCTCCTCGGCGTTGATTCCTTGGGAAAGGATCTTTACCATAATTTCCTCAGTCTACTCAGCTGTAAATGAGTACCTATCCCTGATGGGGTAGGGTCCAGCTATGGGTTAAATAGCAAAACTCAGCAATGATAAAGAAAGAAATGAAGGATTAAACGACAACGACGTAAATGGAACCTCTGGCAACAGAGGAGCTTCGTCCGGCAACCAGGTATTCAACCCAATTGAAGGGGAAGAAGGTCAGGTACTTGGAGGTCGTCATCCAGCAACTGATCACCACAACGACAATAATCAACAGCCTGAGATTGGAGCTACAGAGGCAAAAAGGAAGAATGGACAAGAGAAGAAAATAAGGAAATATGGAGATGCTACATCAGAAGCAACCCGACGGAGAGAGGATATAGAAGAAGATTGGTCAACATCTGGAACGAGAGGAATAACACCCCCCAAACAGAGCAGAGGCTGGCAGACCAAGTAAGGAACATAAAGAAAAAGAACTGGCTCTCCCCAACAGAAAGAGAAGAACTGGAAAGGGAAATGTCACACGACAACGAATTACACGAAGACGAACTGAGAGACGATGCCACAGAAGACGACAGGGAGGATGAGGTATCAAACAACGACACACGAAGAAACACCGACGAAGTAACAGAGAGGACGGAATGGGTAGAAAAGATTAGACAATGGATGGAGCCAGATACAGAGAGAACAAAGATCCCTCCATGAAAGCCTACAACACCAAGAAATTAAGGGAGAAAACAAGTGAGGTCAATGAAATAATGGGCATAATACACACCACCAGTATCACAGAAACAAATAACTTGACATATGCAGGAGCAAGATTAGTAGCAGAACTGATGGGAATTCGAACACCAACATCACCAGCACAACCAACCCAACAGAAACCAAAACAGCAACCTCCTTGGAAAAGGCGCCTGGAAAAGCAAATCATGGTGATGAGATCTGACTTGAGTAAACTGAAAGAGATGGCAGAAAAAAGGCTAAGAAGCAAGAAAACAAGGGAGGAACTCAACGAGAAATACAAAGTACAAGAGAGGGGATTAAACAACACAATAGAAGATGTAAAAAACAGAGGCTTAAGGCCAAAAGCACATAAGATCCAACGGTACGGTATGAACAGGAATAAGGGATACACGAACAAACTATTCGGAACCAACCAGAAAAGACTATACAGCCAACTAAGAGGGGAAGACAACCACCCAGAAATTCCTGAAGCCGAACCAAGTAAGAGACTCTGGGAAACATATGGAGCAATCCGGTATCACACAACAAACATGCAACATGGCTCCAGGAAGTCAAGGAAGAAGAAACAGGGAGAATAAAACAAAGATTCACGGAGATCACGACAGACACAGTCAGACACCAACTAAAGAAAATGCCAAACTGGAAAGCCCCAGGTCCCGATGAAGTCCATGGATACTGGCTCAAAAACTTCAAGGCCCTACACCCACGAATAGCAGAAACAACTCCAGCATTGTATCTCAAATCACCAAGCACCCAAAATGGATGACCACAGGAAGAACATCCTTAGTACAAAAAGACAAGAGTAAGGGAAATATAGCCAGTAACTACAGGCCTATCACCTGCTACCAATAATGTGGAAGTTACTAACAGGTATCATCAGTGAAAGGCTATACAACTACCTAGAGGAGACAAACACCATCCCCACCAACAGAAAGGCTGCAGAAGGAAGTGTAGGGGCACAAAAGACCAGCTCCTGATAGACAAAATGGTAATGAAGAACAGTAGGAGAAGGAAAACCAACCTAAGCATGGCATGGATAGACTATAAGAAAGCCTTCGACATGATACCACACACATGGCTAATAGAATGCCTGAAAATATATGGGGCAGAGGAAAATACCATCCAGCTTCCTCAAAAATACAATGCACAACTGGAATACAATACTTACAAGCTCTGGAATAAGACTAGCAGAGGTTAATATCAGGAGAGGGATCTTCCAGGGCGACTCACTGTCCCCACTACTCTTCGTAGTAGCGCCATGATTCCATGACAAAAGTTACTACAAGAAGATGGATGCCGGGTACCAACTCAAGAAAAGAGGCAACAGAATCAACCATCTGATGTTCATGGACGACATCAAGCTGTATGGTAAGAGCATCAAGGAAATAGATACCCTAATCCAGACTGTAAGGATTGTATCTGGGGACATCAGGATGGAGTTTGGAATAGAAAAATGCGCCTTAGTCAACATACAAAAAGGCAAAGTAACGAGAACTGAAGGGATAAAGCTACCAGATGGGAGCAACATCAAACACATAGATGAGGACAGGGATTACAAATACCTGGGAATAATGGAAGGAGGAGATATAAAACACCAAGAGATGAAGGACACGATCAGGAAAGAATATATGCAGAGACTCAAGGCGATACTCAAGTCAAAACTCAACGCCGGAATATGATAAAAGCCATAAACACATGGGCCAGTGCCAGTAATCAGTACAGCGCAGGAATAGTGGAATGGACGAAGGCAGAACTCCGCAGCATAGATCAGAAAAACCAGGAAACATATGACAATACACAAAGCACTACACCCAAGAGCAAATACGGACAGACTATACATAACACGAAAGGAAGGAGGGAGAGGACTACTAAGTATAGAGGACTGCGTCAACATTGAAAACAGAGCACTGGGCAATATCTGAAAACCAGTGAAGACGAGTGGCTAAAGAGTGCTGGGAAGAAGGACTAATAAAAGCAGACGAAGACCAGAATATACAGAGACAGGAGAAAGACAGAAAGAACAGAGGACTGGCACAACAAACCAATGCACGGACAATACATGAGACAGACTAAAGAATAGCCAGCGATGACAATTGGCAATGGCTACAGAGGGGAGAGCTAAAGAAGGAAACTGAAGGAATGATAACAGCGGCACAAGATCAGGCCCTAAGAACCAGATATGTTCAAAGTACGATAGACGGAAATAACATCTCTCCCATATGTAGGAAGTGCAATACGAAAAGTGAAACCATAAACCACATAGCAAGTGAATGCCCGGCACTTGCACAGAACCAGTACAAAAAGAGGCATGATTCAGTAGCAAAAGCCTCCACTGGAGCCTGTGCAAGAAACATCAGCTACCTTGCAGTAATAAGTGGTACGAGCACCAACCTGAAGGAGTGATAGAAAACGATCAGGCAAAGATCCTCTGGGACTATGGTATCAGAACGGATAGGGTGATACGTGCAAACAGGGACCAGACGTGACGTGATTGACAAGGTCAAGAAGAAAGTATCACTCATTGATGTCGCAATACCATGGGACACCAGAGTTGAAGAGAAAGAGAGGGAAAATTGGATAAGTATCAAGATCTGAAAATAGAAAATGAAGAAGGATATGGGATATGCCAGTGGAAATCGTACCCATAATCATAGGAGCACTAGGCACGATCCCAAGATCCCTGAAAAGGAATCTAGAAAAACTAGAGGCTGAAGTAGCTCCAGGACTCATGCAGAAGAGTGTGATCCTAGAAACGGCACACATAGTAAGAAGAGTGATGGACTCCTAAGGAGGCAGGATGCAACCCGGAACCCCACACTATAAATACCACCCAGTCGAATTGGAGGACTGTGATAGAGCAAAAAAAAAAAAAAAAAAAAAAAAAAATAATAATAATAATAATAATAATAATAATAATAATAAAATATAATAATAATAATAACAATAATAATAATAATAATAATAATAATAATGATAATGTTGTCGTGTTGTTATTGATAATTATAATAATTTGTTCCTAGATCCATAATTCACATTAATTACACTTTGCACTTATAGCAACATTAAAATGTTGCAGGATGCATTAAGATTACGTGCGATACATCTGCATGAGTAGAGATAAACTTCAGCAAAGCCCAACCGCTGGAAAAAGACAATCCGGTGGCAAGAGTGAAAGCCGAAAAAGCGTCAAGACAAAAACAGTCATAGGCCATTTCCGCGAAACGCTCCTTCATTGCGTGAACTTTTGACCTTCTGAACGTATGAAGTCTTACTCACAAGCAAAGGGCTCCTGAAACGAGTGAGTACTGACGCGCCGAGATATCTTTTGTTATCGTTCGGTGGTAGCGCAAGCTACCGAAATCATAGCAAAACAAGTAATAAAATACGACGGAGTTTCTTCGGCGCAATCGAATTTTCTGTACACCGTATAATCAAGGCCACGGAAAATAGATTTATCTTTTGTTGGTCTTGGTATAATGCTGTATGAGCCG
>NC_087221.1:28562172-28582794 GCF_015104395.2 Macrobrachium nipponense
CGGCTTCATTTAAAAACAAAACTGAAGAATCAAAAGCATCAAAGAATCATCAGCTTTGGAAAAACGGGCCCCAGAAGTTTGCCTTACGTTGAAATTTTTTCAAGTACAATCAGAACTGAAATCTAGATAATAGTCTAAACATCTTCCCATCTTTTCTTCAGTTCACATCAAAGCGGAGATTGTAATGGAGGACTTCAGTAAACCCATTGCCTTTTAGTATTCTGTCCGTCTGCACTTCTTCTGTCCGCCCACAGATATTAAAAACTACTGAGGTTACAGGGCTGCAAATTGGTATGGTGATCATCCACCCTCCAATCATCAAAGATGCCGAATAGCAACCCTCTAGCCTCCCTAGTTTTTATTTGTTCTTAAGGTTTATGTTAGCCATAATCGTGCGTCTGGCAACGATAAGGACCAGGGAACAATTGGGCCTTGTTTAAGTTAGATGGGCCGCGGCTCATACAGCATTATACCAAGACCAACAAAAGATAAATCTATTTTCCGTGGCCTTGATTATACGGTGTACAGAAAATTCGATTGCGCCGAAGAAACTCCGTCGTATTTTATTACTTGTTTGCTATGATTTCGGGTAGCTTGCGCTACCACCGAACGATAACAAAAGATATCTCGGCGCGTCAGTACTCACTCGTTTCAGGAGCCCTTTGCTTGTGAGTAAGACTTCATACGTTCAGAAGGTCAAAAGTTCACGCAATGAAGGAGCGTTTCGCGGAAATGGCCTATGACTGTTTTTGTCTTGAGGCTTTTCGGCTTTCACTCTTGCCACCGGATTGTCTTTTTCCAGCGGTTGGGCTTTGCTGAAGTTTATCTCTACTCATGCAGATGTATCTGCACGTAATCTTTATGCATCCTGCAACAATTTTAATGTTGCTATAAGTGCAAAGTGTAATTAATGGGAATTATGGATCCAGGAACAAATTATTATAATTATCAATAACAACACGACAACATTATTATTATTATTATTATTATTATTATTATTATTATTATTATTATTATTATTATTCTGTTAAAGAGGATGGCCGCATCAGTGGAATTGATTTTATATATGGTCTTTTCAATTATTCTTATCATTTTCTCATCAGGGCTGATATTTGCTAATAGCTGGCCGATGTCCATATTCTGGTTAAGGAAATGACTTCTATAAATATTCAGTTTTTTATTTCTAGTAACTAAAAGCGGCGTAAGGTCACCGTAGAGTTTACATATTGTAGTCTGGACGTTGTCTAAGGCGTCCAGACTACAATTTGTAAACTACGGCGACCATACACCACTTTTAGAAGACATTTCTTTAACCAGAATATGAACATCGGCTAGCTATTAGCAAAGATCAGTCTTGATGAGAAAAAAAAAATAAGAAGAACTGAAAAGACCAAATATAGAATCAATTCCACTGATGTTACCATCCTCTCTAACAAAACATGTTTGAGAGAGGGTCTCCTACCTTCATATTATATTATTATTATTATTATTATTATTATTATTATTATTATTATTATTATTATTATTATTTTATTATTATTATTATTATTAATAATAATAATAATAATAATAATAATAATAATAATAATAATAATAATAATAATCTTCTAAATACGATGTTTTGGCTCGTCTCGGCCCTTCTTTTCATCTTGAAGCTGAGATTGCCTGGTTATTTCTGGTGTCAATAATAACAACAACAACAACAACAATAGTAATAATAATAAAAATAACAATAATGGTAACCAGGATATTTCTGGTGTCAATAATAGCAACAACCATAATGATAATAAAAACAATAATGGTAACCAGTTTATTTCTGGTGTCAACAATAATAATAACAACCACAATAACAACAATAACAGCAACAACAATAATAATAATAATAATAATAATAATAATAATAATAATAATGGTAACCAGGTTATTTCTGGTGTCGATAATAATAACAAAAAAAAACAACAACAACAACACATTAATAATAATAATAATAATAATAATAATACTAATAATACTAATAATAATAATAATAATAATAACAATAATAATAATAATAATAATAAAAATAATACCTTAACAAGAGAATAAAAAAATAAAACGAACAGAAAATATTAAAAGACAAGGATCGATCGGGAGTCAGAAAACAGTATATAAAAACAAGACTAAGCCTCTGACACGGCCAGACACGTGAAAAATGACCTTTTAGTAAATGATATCGCAGTCGGGGAGAAAATATCAATCAGGAAATGGAGCCAGGTGTTGATCACGTCAGAACTGGAGAGGTTTCGTGTCGCAAAAGTTATAATAAAGGATGAGGATATTCTCTGAACGAGGAAATGTATATAATGAAAGTCCTACTCGTATGATGTTCTTAATAAAGAACGTATAGAAAGGAAACTTACTTGACATAGCATATAAAATTTTGATACAGAGCGAGAGCTTGGACAAGGATGTCTAAAAATAATAGTTTTAAAAAAGTAAATGTATGTTAAAAGAGGCTTCCTTTAATATTTGGGTGTAAACAGATAAAACTCCGTTACAAATTTACGCATAACTTATCCAAAAGTGGAAAATATATTAAAAAAAATAACTAGCTCCAGTATTACAACGATGAGCCTCTACAAATTGAAAGAAGAATCCCTCTTGTAAATAGATATGATCCTAGTGTAAAATGAACAAGCTTCTTTGTTTAGTTAAATTTATGTCATATCTAGCGTTAACATTTCAGAGTTCTTAGTATCGAGGGGAAAATCAATACCAAAGGAATGCACTGCTTTTATAAAATATGGAGAGTTACGTACGTGCACATTCACACATATGTTTTTTTTACTATTTAAATATATGCATACATACATACGTGTATGTATATATATATATATATATATATATATATATATATATATATATATATATATATATATATATATATATATATTACTCGCGCTACAATTGTCCTTTAATATTTAATTCGCTCTACCTCGAAATTAATATATTTCCATGTACTAATTCCGAGGTAGAGCGAATTAGATATTAAAGGACATTTGTAGCTCGAATAATTTATATGAATCACGGTGATGTGATAATTATTCATATATATAATAATATATATATATTTATAATATATAATTATATATATATCTATAATTATTCATATATATATATATATTATATATATATATATATATATATATATATATATGTATGTATGTATGTATGTATGAATAATTATATATTCATATACACAGGCTGATCCGTTTAATAATGTAAAAAGTTTATAGATACTTTTACAGTCTTCAGTACCTCCCATGAATCCCTTTTGACGTAAAAAAACACTTACATTAATTTCATCGTGAACTTCAGTTGAAGTTACAGCCTGGCTATTGTGCTTCGCTCGGAGAGTCAATGAAGAAATGAAAAAAGCTATTAGCAGAGCACACGGAACCATTAAGTGTCCTAAAACACGACTGATGATTTTGCACGTGATGCCTTTGTCAGAGATGCAATTTAGGAAATGGACTACGAGAAAGAATCAGTTTTATGATTTATGTTTGTGCACTTTTCATGCATTTTTATCCTATAAAATGAAATTATGACGATTTTCTTTTTTCACGATCCCTCTTCTAGAGTTAATAAGAAAAGTATGAGGATATTGTAGACATCTGTGCTGGGTAAACAACTTTCTTACAGCACTGTATCTCTTTACCTAGCATAACTGTACTTAGTTTCCTATAACTGAACTTCTTAATGAGATCTCTCATGTTATTGCCGTTCCCCAACTTAATGAAATAATAGCTCATAACTCACGAAGATCCATTTGACGTGAAATGAATGATGTACATTAACGAACTCTACTACAATAAATCATACTAATTTCGAGTTCCACAGACATGGGATAACTGCTAAATTACGTATATTCGCTACTTGGAATTCAGTTTAATGGAAAGGGTCGTAACCATGCCGATAGTTGTCATAAATCATACAAAGGGTCAGGCGTTTGCAGGTGAAAATCTTATAAAGCAAAAGAAAAATATACGGTAACTTATATAACAATCCCATGTTGTGCTTTAATACTGACTGAAGTATCTAAGGGTCACTATAACTCATTCATATTTTGAGCAAGTCTTTACTCAATCGTTATCATATACCACAGAGAGGATTAGGCGTTTGCAGGTGAACATTTTATAAAGAAAACAAAAAAAATACGGTAACTTATAACAATCACACTTTTTAATATTAATTGTAGTATCTAAATGTCAATATAATTCATTCAAACTTTCAGCAAGATTTTACTCGCTCTCACTGGAATGTATTTTGAGCAATTTTTTACTCACTCGCACTGAAATATATTTTGAGTAAGTATTTACTCACTCGAACGGAAATATACTTTGAGCAAGTTTTCACTCACTTTCACTGAAATATATTTTGAGCCATTTTTTTTATACTCACTCTCACTGAAACATATTTTGAGCAATTTCTTACTCATTCTCACTGGAATACATTTTGAACAAGTTTTTACTCACTAGCACTGAAATATATTTTGAGCAAGTTTTTTTACTCACTCGCACTGAAATATACTTTGAGCAAGTTTTCACTCACTCTCACTGGAATATATTTTGAGCAAGTTTTCACTCACTCTCACTCGAATATATTTTGAGCAAGTTTTCACTCACTCTCACTGGAATACTCTTTCGTATAACAAATAAAACCCATTTAACTGTAGACTGAGATTAAATCCCCTCTCGTAGTTTCACTCTTAAACAAGTTAAATATACAAAATAAAGTGGAATAAAAACAAAATAAATTTTCAAGCGTCTGTCAGTTCGTTTTCCTAAACAAGTACTTCTAATAACGCGCTTCGCAGAAACTATAATTAGTGAGAGCGCTGTGATCAGAGCTAAAATAAAAATAATTGATTGAACCTTTGTACGAGAAAATCGAAACCTCAGACGCTGAGTTGTATTGTATTGTTCGCTTTATATTGTCATTTCATAGCAGGATGTTGATGAAACTAGCAATAGAGTATTATGTGGGATACAAAGTATCCCCAAGCTTGTAAATCATTTTCCTGAAGGCTGGTCACAAGCATTTTTTATAATGCAATCGGGCCTGGGCCAGAAAATGGTATTAGATAGACCGCCCCCCACCAACCCCATCCCTTTACCCAATGGATTTAATAAAACAAAGTTGGAATGTCATTGAAAGTTATATATTATACACACACACACACACACACATATATAAATATATATATATATATATATATATATATATATATATATATATATATATATATATATGTAGACATATATATAGATTATATATATATATATATATATATATATATTACATAATAGAATGTGATGAAACCAGCAATAGAGTATTACGTGAGATACAAAGTATCCCCAGTATATATATATATATATATATATATATATATATATATATATATATATATATATATATATATATATATATATATATATATATATATATATATATATATATATATATATATATTATACATAACTTTCAATGAGATTTCAACTTTGTTTTATTAAATCCATTGGGTAAAGGGATGGGGTTGGTGGTGGTGGTGTATCTCATACCATTTTCTAGCCCAGGCCCGATTGCATTACAAAAAATGCTTGTGACCAACCTTCGGGAAAATGATTTACAAGCTCTGCCTTCAATTCGAAAAGACAGCGTGGACATACCCCCATCAAAGGACATAGCTGACATGCAGGAAAAAATCCTGAAGATTACCTTTCCCCGTGCAACTAATGAGCTATTTAGAACCGCTGTCTCTTCGCCGTATTCTGCGGAAGACAGGTTCAATTATTCCCCTTAATTATATCCATCAAAACTTTTTTTTTCTTTTTTTTTATATAGACCATACCGCGTTGCTCTCCCGTTAACCATAACAAGCCATTAATTCATTTACGAATCTAATCTACTTATTCAATTAGCCCACTTTAAGTTCTCTGATTGGACTGATAATGAATTTTCCCCAACAGTCTCGTTTCTTTTGTTCTCAGACCATTGTGGTCGAGTCCGTCGCGGCTGTGGTAGGTACTGGAAGGAGACCTGCCTCCTGCTATCGGAGAGCTTTAGAACGGGAGGGGGGCGGGGTCTCGTTTAATTTCATGTACGTCTGTAATTGGAAGATAAAGCCTTTTACGGTTTCGACTTTCTTTGCAAATTCATTTCAAAACCTCTCCATTTGCCTGTGATCCATAAGATATCACGATTTCTATGAGAAAAAAAAACCTTTATCCGCATACAGATTCGGATCTCGTGAGAGAGAGAAAGAGAGAGAGAGAGCATGTTATGATAGCTGCGTTTTTCATTCCGATAAACTTTCTGTGGCAGCGGCTCTCTCAGTGACAGCGAGAAAAACAGAAAATGGAGTGAGAGAGATTTCGACTACTTTGAAATTGTCAATGTTTTAAACTTTATTTCTTAAAAATGAGAAGAAGAAGAAGAAGAGATGATGAGAGAGACTATTATACTTACATCATACGAGAGCATAAACCCTAAAAAAAAAAAAAAAAAAAAAAAAAAAAAAAAAAAAGAGAAAGAAAGAAAGGACGAACATCGCTCTCACAAAAACAAAAAGAGAAATACATTTAAAAAGAGTATCCACATGGAAAATGTTTTCCATTCCGAAGACAGCTCACAGGCAGTTGCTTTCGAAAAGTCATAAATTTTCCGGAGGCAACGGTTATGCAAGGCTTTTCCGGCTGTTATTTACACGAAAGCTTTCTTGCATTTTCGGCTGCATGGAAAAGGCGCAATTTAAAAATAGGAAATAAAAGAAAGCGTGGAACTAGGGACTTTCTTTAAATCTATTTGCTTGTACAAATAATCGAAAGGTATATATGTATTACCATGATGAAGACACGCGTGAGTGTATGTAAATTAATCAATTAGTCAATCATGATCGTGGGTCTGGAACCGTTATAGGTCACAATACAGGCCACCACCGGGCCATAGTTGAAAACTCTATGGGCCGTGGATGAGAATTTTATACAGAAGTATACGCTGTACAGAAAAATCGATTGCGCCGAATAAAAATTCGGCACATTTTTTCCTTCAATTTTTATTTTTTTATTATTTTTTTTATCATTCTGGCAAGAATTGTCCAATCTGCCATGCAGTTTATGTACATAAATATTCAGTAACTCCTCATCTCCACTGTCAAAGAACTGTAAGGCCTTCAATATGAAAATCATCACCAACGTCATTGAGAATATGACATTTCAGTAACTTCTTGACACTCATCACTAATCCAAGAGCACGACCTGAATACAGAGTACCTACTGGGTTCACTGGGTACTTTTGTTGCGTGAAATTAATTACAGTCATGGAGTTAAAGGTGCAACTAGAAGGCAGGAAAAGCGTAAAAAGCAGTCGGCAAACAGAACTGGGTAACTTGGAGAATCTCTTGGCACCGGAACCAATTGTCCCTTTTATCTTTTTTCAATACTAAAGCATGCTCATTTCTTTGTAACATTCAATCATAATTCAATCTTTACTTTACACACTTTTTCTTTATTTTTACTCTTGTAGCTCCTGGAATTTCTTCAGTTTCTTACTGATTCTTTTCTATGATTTAACGAAGCTTCCTAAATCGACCTATGCTTTGTTTCTAAATATGACATTACATACCCTATTTTTCATATATATATATATATATATATATATATATATATATATATATACATGCCTTTTCAACCCACAATAATTACCAAAAGATAAAGAACCTCTAATAGCAATTGTTAAAAAATCTTTACGTTTTTGTGATGTACTGCATAAATAGTGTATTAAATATTGAAATGCCGAGAACTTAATTGTCTATCTCCACATAAAACAAAAAGATCCATTTCAAGATCCATTTTACCTCTGAATTTTTTCTCACCAAAAAAAGATTGGCTCATCTGTTCTTATACAAGGGAATTCTATTGGGACAAAAGTCTCTCTCTCTCTCTCTCTCTCCTTCTTTGGATAAATCTATTCTTTTATTCATCGCCACTATGATGTATCCTGCCCGGCTTTCATCTTTATTAAAGTATTTATAAGTTTCATGCTGGATGTAAATATTCCACAAAAGTTTACTTTATAATTCATTTAAACAAGTTGTCCTTCCACATCATCGTTTCCCTACTTCATTCTCTCTCTCTCTCTCTCTCTCTCTCTCTCTCTCTCTTTCTCTCTTCACAAAAATACATAAGCCAGAGTTGCCGATTCAACATGAACAACAGAAAACTCGAATTCTGAAATGGAGTGTGTCGTTCTTATTTTGATTATTATATAAATTTGTTATAAAAGGTTTTCTAGCAATGCAGCAACTCAAATGTTGATTTTATTATGTTAAACCAAATGACGATCAAAACCAGACCCTAGTTTATTATCTTAACCAAAGTGACAATCAAAACCAAACCCAAGATCATTACGTTAACCAAATAGACAATCAAATCCAGACCCAAGATTATATTGTTAACCAAAGTGACAATCAAAACCTCACCCAAGATTATTATCTTAACCGAAGTGACAATCAAATCCACACCCAAGATTATTATCTTAACCGAAGTGACAATGAAATCCAGACCCAAGATTATTATCTTAACCAAAGTGACAATCAAATTCAGACTCAAGATTATTATCTTAACCAAAGTGCCAATCAAATCCAGACCCAAGATCATTACGTTAACCAAAGTGCCAATCAAAACAACACTCCAGATTATTACGTTAACCAGAGTGCCAATCAAAACCAGAGCCAAAATTATTATGTTAACCAAAGTGACGATCAAAACCACATACAGGATTTTGTTAAACAAAGTGACGATCAAAACCACCCCAAGATTATGTTACTGACAATCAAAACCAAATCCATAAACAATAATATTAGTCCTAAACTTAGACTAATTTACTGTTAATTAAACATAAAATTTGGTACCGCAATTGGCAAGGTAGTACTAGCCAAGCAAATCTAACATGCATAAATTCTTATTTTATCACATAATGGGTCATTTATATATCTCAGCGGTCTCAAATTCTCGTTTTCCCAAAATTTTCCCTTAAAAATTCTATTCATTTTTAAATATTTATATCGCTTCGACAATCACTATTGCGATACAGAGGGAAAAATGGTTTATCTGATATATATATATATATATATATATATATATATATATATATATATATATATATGTATGTATATTTTAAATGACTAGTCATTTAAGACGCTAAATCTGACAGAGAAGCAGATATCCCTGAAATCTGATAACCAACAATAATGGATGATACAAGAACGATTAATTTTTTGTGGATATTATGAAAAATAATTTATAATATCAAATCGAAATAAGACAGTAGCATTCAACTTCCGTCAAATAAATTCATCAGTAAACCCAAGGAACTTTGATTGACGGATTCATGGTCTAAAATAATAACAAGAAACTCGGAGAAATAAGAGTGGCATCAGTCAATAAAATTTGCAAGCCCTCTTCAGAGTGCCTAGTTATCTCGCGTGAAATATGGATTAAAGACCCCAAGTAACTGTGTCATAATTGAAAAGAGCAAAGACGAAAATACCACCTAACTCAATAAAAAAAAAAACTAAACGACTACATATACCATTCCGTTTGAATGGCCTTCCCCGCCAAGACATCCTGACGGAGCGTCTCTTCTAAAAGTTAATCTAGTCTGTCAAGTGTTTGAATATTCAGAGTTTCACTTCATATCTGACTCTACTCAAGTACCTAACTGCTCCGAGAATCACCCTCAGCCTCCCAACACCGCCCCCCCCCCCCCCCCCCCCACCCCACCCCTAACAACCGAGCATTGTCTAACCCCACCTTCCTCCTTTTATTTTGTTAAGCATCATCGTTATTCTTTCAATTTCATAAGTTGGTATGTCACAGAATTATTTTCTTCTTGTGCTACTATTATTATTATTTATTATTATCATTATATTATTATTATTATTATTATTATTATTATTATTATTATTATTATTATTATTATTATTATTTTATTGCTGTTTTTCCTATAGTTGACTGCATTTTAAGTATTAGTAATATGAGAGCAATTCTTAAGATTCATATTATTTTTTTATGAGATGGCTTTACAATAACAGTAATGACGCTGACATTACAAATGATATTAAACTCTTTAAACGCCTACGTCACGGGTTCTTAACAGTGGGTATCCATACCCCTTAGGGATATGAGAACCACATGCTGGCGGTATGGGACTTGATCCCTGGATATTTGTATATTTTTCATTTTAATGTGCCAATGTGTACATGGGTACATTTTGTAAATAAATAACTATATAAAATACAACTGTTTTTGATTTTCTTGTATGTTCTACTCCTAGTTACTCGTACCTAAACTATGTATTAAACTGAGTATATTAAGTTATATTGTCAACAAATAGGACTTATTATTCCATGCCCATAAAGATATTTTACTCTTTAGTGGACTTAGTTTTCTTGGACACAAACACTCACACACACACACACACACACACACACACACACACACACACACACACACGTGAAGAGATATTCAGCATGTATGTTGTTGTATAAGGTTCTTGGTAAAATCTATAAACGTAATGCGATATATTTTGTCTCATTTAAATGAGAAAGTTTATATATTTTACTTGTTTTTACTGCAATTTAAAGAGGTAGTTTCCCATTCAAATGATAAACATTTCTTGCGTACTGCAAATCTGTAGGGGAGTTTTAATGGCTAACGTCCATGTGGATTTTACCTTTTCTTATTTTACAAATAAGCAAACTGATGGTCGAACAGGTAACGCAGATCATGAATATGACTATGTTAGGTCAAAAGTTGAAGGAACACAATTTAAGGTGGATAAGCTTTCATATACGTAAATAAAAACACACATAAATAAATTTCGCTTTATAACAAACTTACCTGCTGAAAAAACCCATAAATAGTTCCTTGGAATACGAATTTTTCCAGCCGTGAAATACGAAAGGCAATTCGAAGAAGACAGAGGTGAAATGATACCCAATACTACATTCGTTTTAAGATCAGTGGCTATGTAATCTCTCTCTCTCTCTCTCTCTCTCTCTCTCTCTCTCTCTCTCTCTCTCTCCCCATGGCCTTTGGCGACGAGAAAGCAGAGATCAAAACGATTACATTCAAAGGGTATCACAGGAGCTGCGGTTAGACAGCTGTGGCTTGGAAAGACGGGCGAGGGTGAGAAGTAGCTGCAGAATGCAGGCCCCGAAATGTTAGCAATCTGGAAAGAGGAATTGTTGGCCATAACAGTAAATACCGTATGGGGCGGTGAATAAGTTAGGAACATAGAAAATCGAAGAGGGAGTGAAAACGTGACAATTGGAATGGAGGGAGAGGATGACCTTGTCATTCGGAGGAAACTGTTCATGAGGTTACGAAAGCCACTGAATATAACGAGATATCTATTATACGAGAATATTTTATATATATATATATATATATATATATATATCTATATATATATATATTATAATATATATATATAGATATATAATATGTGCATATATTATGATAATGTATATTTGTATTATATATAATATATATATCTTATTTATATCTATATAAGATATATATATATACTATATACATATTATATAAGTAACGGAAGTCACTGAATATATCATATAAATAGTACATTTTATATAGTATATATGTATATATATATATATATATATATATATATATATATATATATATATCTATATATATTATATATGTATATATCAAAATATATATATATATATATATATATATATATATATATATATATATATATATTATATACATATCTGGAAAAAAAAGTATGAAGACAAAAAATAGAGACACAAACATCAAGTAAATATTTGTGTGTGTGTGTGTGAGTGTAGCTGCCTATCAAACCATCATCGAGTGAGTGATACATTTCCCCTCTTTTACTACTGCAATCCACTGGAAACATAACCTATCCTCATTTTCTTTGAAATACGATTTTTAGAAATATGGCAGGAATTGTTTTTTTAGGATTATATTGTTCGGACATAACCGAGGGACTTTCACCCCTATATAATGGTGACTGAGACTCTTAATTTCTCTGTAACCCCTCGTTCTAACTCAGGGTACTTTTTTTTTATACACCTAAGCCGGTTTTTTTTTCCGTCGGCGAATACTACCAGGAAAGAAAATGGAATCGAGTAGAAACCTGAATTTAAACGCGAGTTTTTATTGTCATATTGGACTCGCAACTGTGAAATAGGTGAATATAGAGGATTAAAGACTTTTTATGGGAATTTCACGCTCATCCAAGGGAGCATTCACTTCGAATTTTATTACTGTGTTATTGTAACTATAATACCGTTATTTCTACGTATGCTCTCAATTTTGGGACTAGTTTCACTTATGAACGGAAGTTATCATCATTAAATTACATACAAACTTACATACATATATAATATATATCTATATATATATATAGATATATATATATATATTATATATATATATATATATATATATATTATTTAATTACGTGGGCATCGCCCCGTATTTCTCACATTTGGTAAGCGTTTAGCCATAGCGGAAGGCGAACTGGTAACACTTTGTCCCTCCTCTCTCTCTCTCTCTCTCACTCTCTCTCTCTCTCTCTCTCAAGGCGATCACTGGTAATAGCCTTCCTCTCTCTCTCTCTCTCTCTCTCAACCTCCACTCCATTACCTAAGGTCACCAACTCAGAGTTGGAGCTACAAAAATACACATTTATCCAAAGCAAAGTACTAATTGAATAATTCAGGTTCTTACAGGATAATTAATAGAATGATAACTCATAGTTCAATTAACTCAGATAATCCCCGGTAAATAATAGTCTTAATCAGTAATAGTCAAACACCAATTATCTCTTCTCCAAAATATTATAGTTCCCTCACTAGGACACTTAGTCTCCTCCACTAGGACAATTAGTCCCCTCCACTAGATCCGCCTGTTTAAAAGACAGGAGAGCACACTAGTGAGCACACACAATTGTAAAGACAAAGTCAAAAGATTAAATGAAATAGAACATCTTTACAAAATGTCAAAACAGACAACCAAGCCACAACTCTGGCTAAAGCACATTGACTCTTAGCCATTACAGCTTGGAAAATCACACACTTTCAAAATGAAACTCCTCGGCATACGCCGTTGTGGCTCTGCCTTTCTTGCACAGACCTCTCCGTAAGTCTCCCCCCTAGTTTTGGCTAAAGATGCCATTATGAACGGAAGAGGCACACACGTATACATGAATTCACACCCTTCGGTAACTGGTTGCAGCCAGTTTTCAAAGGTACCTAGAACAATAGCCTCTCGAACTCACATACCTACAGGACGACCATTGACCTGCTTCGTAAGCATCTTAATGTCACACCATCCCAGAAAAGAGTTATCAGCTTTCTTAAGCTGTCGCTCGGACTCTGTCTCCATGGGAAGTTAAAAATGATAAGTCTGTACATTCCTCCTTTTACATATATATATATATATATATATATATATATATATATATATATATATATATATATATATATACAAGGAATGATAGAGTCCATACGTAACTTAAGAAATTAAAACAAAATACAATTCAAAGTCCTTTGTACAATGGAGCCTAATGAAACCTAACTAACCCTAAATTGGAAATGAGAAAATTAAGCAGCAAGTAAATTTAAAAATACCGCAAAGCATCGAAACTAAGCCATTAACTGGCCACAAGTCTTTGGAAGACAGCCGTGAAAGATGTTTATTTTTATAAACACAAAAGGGAGTAAATATATAAACGAGAATGAAAGGTCATTTCCTGTCCTGAAGCAAGGTCCGTAGGTGAGGCTTCAATGTTATTACGTCAGGTAAGGTTGAACAACAGAGAGAGGCTTATATAGAAAATGGCTAAAAAGAATGGCGTCATCTTACAGGTAAGGATTAAAATAGAAAGCAGGAATATCAGAGAGTGTGTTTTCTTCATTGAATAGTTAAAACTGAATTTTATCCGTCTATGAAAAAGGACAGAAAATTTTTTCATAAAAAATATCATAACAATTGCATTAGAGAAAAAATAAAAAATTATTTTCATAGTAACTGCATCAGGGCAAAATTACACTGGACTAAATAATTATTATGGAAAATATTTAAGAGGAAAAATATTCGGTAACAGCCACCCAGCAAAAGGCCATTAACACTTCATCAGGAAACAGCGAAGGAAAAACATTGCAAAATTGGTCAATTACGACGTCTTGAAACTGCCAACATTTTTATGAATTCTGATCCAGACTTTCTCCCTTCAGAATTACAAAACAAGAGGCCAAAATATATTCCACTGCCTATCAACCAGGTAAAGAATCTGAGTAATCATCAGTTTAAACGCGAAGTGCCTATTACCTACTTACAATGCCAATAGTTTTTTATGAAGGATATTTCGCCACATACCGTATCATTTTTTCCCCTGTTCGTTATTATTGCAATATTTTCGTTTAATGGCTTTATGTCATCGTTTTGTCAAATATAAAAACGAATTGTTAATAAGAAGCAAATGACGTTTAATAACCATAAGAGCTGTTGTAATATCTGAAATCCTTCCATTTTCATGTATTGTATTCCCTAATTGTTATGTCGATTGACGGGAAGTCCAAACACACGACCAACTCACATACACACACACATACAAAAGAACACAAACACAAACAAACAGAGAAAATCTACGCTGACAGGGGCCAATTAAGGATGTCAACCCATGAATAATGAGGGGCAGAGCCAAGCCAGGGAGTCAATGAGGTTACGTTTTACTCTCAATAAACAATGAGCTCGGTCTTCATTAGACAATTTCATTAATAAAAACTATCATTTTAAAGGCATTGTGATGTACCTCAATCAATTTCACTAATTACTGTAATTATTGTTACTGTTGGTACCGGTGGTGTTGTTTATAATAATGATAAATCGGCTTACGGCGACAATTAATAATGAAGACATTATAGCAAGGGCTCATGTTCCTCCCACTGTTCCACTGTTGCTAAAAATAAGGTCAATCATATTATACTATTGACTGCTATTGCTAAACTATGAAATATCAACATTAATGCTAGAATTCATAAACAATACATGACGTTGAAAAAAATTATATACGAAGGGAAAAATATTGAGAAATTACTGAAGAACTCGAGTGCAATACCTATTTTTTCGACGGAATTGTGTAAGAGTCAATTAAAACTTGAATTTTCTCATCCTGGGAAAGTGGTGCAGTGATGGGGAAAGTTAGCGCCGCCCTGATTATCACTCTAAAAAAAGAGAGAACAAAATTTATCTATATTATGAAGGGGATTTGATATTATTATTATTATTATTTTTTATTTTTATTTTTTTTTGCTCTATCACAGTCCTCCAATTCGACTGGGTGGTATTTATAGTGTGGGGTTCCGGGTTGCATCCTGCCCCCTTAGGCATCCATCACTTTTCTTACTATGTGTGCCGTTTCTAGGATCACACTCTTCTGCATGAGTCCTGGAGCTACTTCAGCCTCTAGTTTTTCTAGATTCCTTTTCAGGGACCTTGGGATCGTGCCTAGTGCTCCTATGATTATGGGTACGATTTCCACTGGCATATCCCATATCCTTCTTATTTCTATTTTCAGATCTTGATACTTATATCCTTTTTTTTCCCTCTCTTTCTCTTCAACTCTGGTGTCCCATGGTATTGCGACATCAATGAGTGATACTTTCTTCTTGACTTTGTCAATCAACGTCACGTCTGGTTTGTTTGCACGTATCACCCTATCCGTTCTGATACCATAGTCCCAGAGGATCTTTGCCTGATCGTTTTCTATCACTCCCTCAGGTTGGTGCTCGTACCACTTATTACTGCAAGGAAGCTGATGTTTCTTGCACAGGCTCCAGTGGAGGGCTTTTGCCACTGAATCATGCCTCTTTTTGTACTGGTTCTGTGCAAATGCCGGGCATTCACTTGCTATGTGGTTTATGGTTTCATTTTTCGTATTGAACTTCCTACATATGGGAGAGATGTTATTTCCGTCTATCGTTCTTTGAACATATCTGGTTCTTAGGGCCTGATCTTGTGCCGCTGTTATCATTCCTTCAGTTTCCTTCTTTAGCTCTCCCCTCTGTAGCCATTGCCAATTGTCATCGCTGGCTAGTTCTTTAGTCTGTCTCATGTATTGTCCATGCATTGGTTTGTTGTGCCAGTCCTCTGTTCTGTCTGTCTTTCTCATGTCTCTGTATATTTCTGGGTCTTCGTCCACTTTTATTAGTCCTTCTTCCCATGCACTTTTTAGCAACTCGTCTTCACTGTTTTTCAGATATTGTCCCAGTGCTCTGTTCTCGATGTTGACGCAGTCCTCTATACTTAGTAGTCCTCTCCCTCCTTCCTTTCGTGTTATGTATAGTCTGTCCGTATTTGCTCTTGGGTGTAGTGCTTTGTGTATTGTCATATGTTTCCTGGTTTTCTGATCTATGCTGCGGAGTTCTGTCTTCGACCATTCCGCTATTCCTGCGCTGTATCTGATTACTGGCACTGCCCATGTGTTTATGGCTTTTATCATATTTCCGGCGTTGAGTTTTGACTTGAGTATCGCCTTGAGTCTCTGCATATATTCTTTCCTGATCGTGTCCTTCATCTCTTGGTGTTTTATATCCCCTCTTTCCTATTATTTATTATTATTATTATTATTAATTATTATTATTATTATTAATTATTATTATATTATTATTATTTTGTTTTGGTCTATCACAGTCCTCCAATTCGACTGGGTGGTATTTATAGTGTGGGGTTCCGGGTTGCATCCTGCCTCCTTAGGAGTCCATCACTTTTCTTACTATGTGCGCCGTTTCTAGGATCACACTCTTTTGCATGAGTCCTGGAGCTACTTCAGCCTCTGGTTTTTCCAGATTCCTTTTCAGGGATCTTGGGATCGTGCCTATTATTATTATTATTATTATTATTATTATTATTATTATTATTATTATTATTATTATTTAGAACATGAAACCTATTCATATGGAACAAGGCCAGAGAATCCATTGCCTTGAAATTCAAGCTTCCAAAGAATATGGCGTTCATTAGAAAGAATTAAGAAGAAGAGGTAAAGGGAAATACAGAAAGAAGAGACCCCACATATTAAGAAAAAAAGGGATAAAAATAAATCAACAAAACATCAAATGGATAAAAACGTTTTAAAATACAAGGAAAATAGCATCAAGGGAGCAATGCATTGCATTTTCGCTTGAACTTCAAAAGTTTCAATTGCACGACTTCGTCTGGGAGGCAGTTCCACAGTCCAACGGTGGGAGGAATAAAGGTCCTCTGGGAATTATTAGTTCGACAGCGATGCACATTCATAAGAAAATCAGAAAGTATATTAACGTTCATTTAAGCCTTGTTAGGAATTTAGAATTAGTTGGAAGAAATCATACGCAATACAAATCATATTAGTTCGTACTATCATAGAGGCCAAGCATCTCACTGAAAAAAAAAAAAAATTAATTAAAAATTAAGACACATATTGATGTTAATTTGTACCGCGACGGAACGATACATAATCATTTTTATTTATATCACAGAAATCTTAATCATTTGAAAACAAATTCTCAACAAATAAACACATACAGTAATGTTTATTCAATATCAACAATCAGTCTTTTTCCCAAAAATGACATTGGGATTTGGAAGTTATTTTCTTCATACTCAATATATATATAGTTTTGTGTTATACCCAGTATTAGGACAAGTCCACGGGACTGTCCTTTAAATCAGTATCACTACGACAACAATAAGTTCACTTGAGTGTCAATTAAATCAGTATTACGATAACAATAAGTTCACGGGAATTAATTACTAAAAAAACATTATTATTTGACGTGAAAACGAAGAATATTCCCAAAGGAATCGTGGCATGTCTTTTCCCTAGACTTTTCCACCACATATTTGTTCAACTGATGTAAACGGTTCGTCCAAACAATCCAATGTCCATCATATTCTCTTATTCTTTTTCCTCTTCCCTTATCTTTTACCGGCAGATAGGCCTGGTGTCGCCTAGAAAAATGTTTCACGCTGACACTTCTTTTTTCTTCTTCTTTTCGTACAAGGCCTAACCGTGTCTGGTTCTTTTAAACCTGGTCTAGTTTTTTTTTTTTACAGATACGTTTGATTTTAAAAGTATCCAGCGGAATACAGAATAAAATTGGGGCGTTTTTACGTTTTGCAAATCAAGAACAAAATGGTGGAGTAATGAATTATCCAATTGTATATTTTATTCCCTGCTTTATCAATGTACGTTATCGACGCGCGTTATCTAAATGTGTTTTGTTCTACGTCATCCCCGTTGTTACCATCCTCGCTGCACCAGCAAAATTCCCGAAATCGATCCCGTGAGGATCCGGGTGGACGGTGAGGTTGGGAAATTGAGCCACTGTCCTGATAAGTCCATTGCGCCTGTGGTGACTTATGCAATGAATCGGGTACCTGGTTGACAGTCAACTTAGGCTTTACATTCAATGTTAAGAAGGGTAGCGGGATATCAACGTATACTTACAATGGAAAATACATTACAGAACGTAACGAATATAAAAAAATCAAGAAAAATTAAGAGATTGTTATGATTTGCAAGATATATCAGGAAGAATATCTAAATTGATTATTTGTTTTGTCCTTGTCCACCGAGTTTCAAAACTAAAAATAGCGAAAACAAGAAAGTTGCTAATATTTCAAATGAAAATAAAATGGTTTTTGCAAGGGCCCGTGCTGGCATTACGTTAGCTTACTCTTAACAAGACGTCGCCAGCAGTATAAAATTTGTAAAATATTTCAACTTCATATTTTATTTCAAACTTTTCCTTAGATGCCTCTATTTCAAATGCGACAAAATATCCCGTTTTTAAGTTAAATAAAACCTCAAAACTTTGAGAGAACTTTACAGATCCGCGGAGGACGCCAAAACACCTGGCTCTTGCGATATCACTGAGTACTTGATGAGTCTCCGTGAATTAAAATTAAGAATTAACTTAAAGACCGCGTGTATAAATTGTGAAATCAATTAGCTTATTATATGAATGAAAAATATTTCGAAAGACTTTCAAAACAAATAAGTATTTCTGAGATTTCATAAGTATAACAGAAGACATTCTCGTTCAATTCAAAGAAAGATGGAATGTAATATAAGTTTGGGCCAGGGGCAAAGCAATGGAACCTATGAGGTTATTCAGTGTTGTAAAGGAAATTGAGAGTAGGTAGGTTTGAAGGATGTAACAGGAGTAAAGCCTCGCAGTTGCACTATGAAATAATTGTTAGAAGAGGGTGGGTAGCAATATGGAAGACATTATATGGATGGAGGTACAGTAAAAGGAATGAAAGGGGTTGCAGCTAGTGGCCGAAGGGACGCTGCCAAGAATCTTTAGTAATCCCTACAGTGCACCCAGTGAGGTGCACTGTGGGCACTAGCCCCTTGCAAGGAATTTAAAGAAGAATCTGGATAATAAAATGGCTTTTATTAGCAATATACGATCCAACTCTGACACAAAGAAGAACCTCATTCGATATTCCTTCAGAATCTGCTGTGGCCGCCTTAATAATATTTCGCTGAAATATGACAAATGCCGGAAACGTTTCTTATCAGGAGTCGTAAGAACCGGTCTGCGACTTTAAAAGAAATGGTTCTCATTGTTGCTGATATACGAGTGTGGTTATTAAATTTATAAAGCCGGGAATATTGCCTTAGATTCCCCCACAAAAGGCTGTAGGAGAGGAAGAGCCGAAGACATATATCAGGCGATAAAAAAAGGGGGACAATCCTTTCTTACAGACCCGAGGCACAAGAAGAAGAAGAAGAAGAAGAAGGGGAAAACACAGGGAAAGAAAACACACACACAGGGTCGACAAGTCTTCAGTTCTTTTAGCTTCTTGTTTTTCTTTTATTTTATTCTTTTTTATTTTTTCCTCTCCCCTGTTATCTCGGTCACCCTTTATTTGGTTTACCTATTCTTCCGGCGTGGAGGAAGATTTTTTTCCCGGTCTATGGGCGGCAACGACTTTTTCTTTTTTCCTCTCTTTCGCTTTTTCCTTTGCAATCCTAATACCATCCGCTCCATTTTTCATTTAATTGGTAATAATGTACACGCCTTTTTATTTGTTTGGTTAATCAAAGTCATCGGTTTTTCTCTTATTATTGATAAGACTTCAGACTTCCGAGAAGATGTTTGTTTTGTTCACAAATTTCATTTTTTTATAGTAAGACTTCTATGAAAGATAAACCTAATGAATGATCCATACAAAAGAGATAATTAAACATTTATTCACATTTTTATGAGGGAATTTCAATTTCCAGTCAAATCAAATTTCCAGTCATATCAAATTTCCAGTCAAATCAAATTTTCAGTCATATAAAATTTCCAGCCATATCAAATTTCCAGTCATATCAAATTTTCAGTCAAATCAAATTTCCAGTAATATCATATTTCCAGTCATAATCAAATTCCAGTCATATCATGGATAACTATTAACAATAAAAAAATAATATCTTCTATAAGTATGCTGAAATAAAAATGAACAATGCAGATCATAACCATTA
>NC_087221.1:28585794-28625794 GCF_015104395.2 Macrobrachium nipponense
TTCAGGCATAGACTGAGAGTGAGCAGTGAACTGTAAATACAATAATAAAATAAGCGATTACTCCTTACCGAAAGATATAGATAGATAGATAGATATATAGATAGATAGATAGATATATAGATAGATAGATAGATAGATAGATAGATAGATAGATAGATAGATAAGCATATATTATATATATAACAAAATTCAAAACAATTAGGGACATTTATAAACCAATGCACACCCTCACTATATGAAAGGTTTTAGAATTACATGGTCAAGGTATGAAATCAGCTTGAAAACTAAGATGAGAATATTCAATGCAGTAGTACTACCAGTCCTGATGTATGGTTCGTCCACCTGGGCACTGACCAGAACAGAGGAGAGAAGGTTGGATGCTTTTGAGATGAAGCTGCTGAGAAGGATACTTGGCATTAAATGGGACGATTATGTTAGGAATGAAGACATCAGGATGAGATTGAGGCAAAAGCCAGTCAGTATCAGGCTGAATAGGGGAAGAATGAAATGGTTTGGACATGTTGAGAGGATGGATGGGAATAGAGATCCAAGGAGAGCGCCGAGAGCAGTACAAATAGGAAGAAGACCGCTGGGTAGACCAAGAACGAAGTGGATAGACATAATTGTCAGGGAACTTGAGGATGAAATCCATAGCCTAGAGGAAGCGAGGGAAATGGCTCGGGATAGAGACAGATGGAGAGGAACTGTATCAGCCTTATGCCACTGGCCAGTGGCGGGAAGATAAAGGAAGGAAAGGAAGGAATTAAGTCATATTTTGATTTCTAAAATAAGTCATATTTTCATTTCCAAAATTAGTCATATTTTGACTTTCAAAATAAATCATATTTTGATTTCCAAAATACGTCATCTTTTGATTACCAAAGTAAGCATTTGTATAAATATTTCTTGGTAATATCAACCTTCGTTATGTTTTATTTAAAACATATTAAGTTAATAATATAATCTCCTTCTATAACTTAAAGAAAATTCAGATTGGAAACCGTGCACTATTGGAAACTGTTTTGTTATATGCATTACTCATAAAATGTTGAATAATTCAGCTATAAGTAAACAGTAATTATTTCGTGTTTATCATATACAATGTTTGGACTTGCTTTTAATATGACTTAGTAAAATAATACGGAAAAACGATCATTATGGCGCATCCTACCACTCAAAAGTAAAATTCTAAATAGATGCCCTTGTTTGTTTGCAAGACGATTACAGACACTAGTATTTTAAAGGTGATAATACATTTTTCATGTTCTATCTCGAATATATATCTACAATGCATTAAAATGCATCTGATGTCTTGTTAAGACTTTATAATTACATTACAGATTTGAGAACAAGAAAGCATAATCTCTTGAGAACAGGAATCATTTTATTCTTTGACGTCATTTTTAAGTCAATGATACTCTAAGAAGCACACATGATAAATTACTTACTCAGCGGGAATTGCATAACATATTCGCAAGAATGTGTACAGTGTATTCACTGAAATTCATGTAATATACAGTCGGGAGCATTCAATGTCTTCTACGCAGTGTGTGCTGTATTCGTAGGAAATAGTAAATTCCATTCCCATAAAGATTTATGATGTTAAGACACGACTGCATATCTAACAAAATTATTTTATGATGTTAAGACACGACTGCATATCTAAAAAAAATATTTTATGATGTTAAGACGCGACTGCATATCTAACAAAAATTATTTTAAGATGTTAAGACACGACTGCATATCTAAAAAAAATTATTTTATGATGTTAAGACACGACTGCATATCTAACAAAATTATTTTATGATGTTAAGACGCGACTGCATATCTAACAAAATTATTTTATGATGTTAAGACACGACTGCATATCTAACAAAAATTATTTTATGATGTTAAGACACGACTGCATATCTAAAAAAATTATTTTATGTTGTTAAGACCACGACTGAATATCTAACAAAAATTATTTTATGATTGTAGACACGACTGCCCTATCTAAAAGAATTATGTTCTGATGTTAAGACAACGACTCCAATATCTAAAAAAATATTTTATGAGTTAGACACGACTGCACATCTGACAAAATTAAAAAAAATTTTTATGTTGGTAAGACACGGACGGCATACTAAAAAAATATTTTATGATGTTAAGACACGAATTGAATCTTAAAAAAATTATTTTATATGAATGTTTAAGACACGACTGCACATCTAACCAAAATTATTTTAAAAAAATTGATTGTTAAGGACACGAGCTGGCACATCTAACAAAAATTACTTTATGGTGTTTAAGACACCGACGGCACAATCTAAACAAAAATTATTTTAGGTTAAGACACGGACTGCATACTCAACAAAATTATTTTATGATGTTAAGACACGACTGCATATCAAAATATTTTCATGAGGATTAAGACACGGATGCCACATCTAACAAAAATTATTTTATGTTAAGACACGAATGAATTTATTTCTACAAAAAAATTATTTTATGATGTTAAGACACGACTGCATATCTAACAAAAATTATTTTATGATGTTAAGACACGACTGCATATCTAACAAAAATTATTTTATGATGTTAAGACACGACTGCATATCTAACATAATTATTTTATGATGTTAAGACACGACTGCATATCTAAAAAAAATTATTTTATGATGTTAAGACACGACTGCACATCTAACAAAATTATTTTATGATGTTAAGACACGACTGCATATCTAACAAAAATTATTTTATGATGTTATAGAACCGACCCTGCACATCTAACACAAAAATTTTTTATGATGTTAAGACCGGACTGCATATCTAACAAAATTTATTTATGATATTAAGACCCGACTGGCATATCTAACACAAATTTATTTTATGATTTTAAGACACGACTGCATATCTAACAAAATTATTTATGTTGTTAAGACACGACTGCATATCTAACAAAAATTATTTTATGATGTTAAGACACGACTGCATATCTAACAAATTATTTTATGATGTTAAGACACGACTGCATATCTAAAAAAATTATTTTATGATGTTAAGACACGACTGCACATTGACCAAAATTAATTTTTATGTTGTTAAGACACGACGCATATCCTAAAAAATTATTTTTTATGATGTTAAAGACCACACGCTGCATAGCTACAAAACAGTAATTTTTGATGTTAGTACCACGACTGCACTCTAACAAAATCATTTGTATGATTTTAAGACACGACTGCACTCTAACTAAAAATTATTTTATGATGTTAAGACACGAACTGCCACATCTAAACAAAAATTATTTTATGATGTTAATACACGACTGCTTATCCTAACAAAAATTATTTTATGATGTTGTCAAACACGACTGCATGAATCTAACAACAAATTAATTTTATGATGTTTTAAGACACGACTGCCAGATATAACAAAATTATTTTTATATTTAAGACACGACTGCTTATCTAACAAAAATTATTTTATGTTGTTAAGACACGACTGAACATATCTAACAAAAATTATTTTGATGTTTAAGACACGACTGCATATCTAACAAAATTATTTTATGTTGTTGAGACACGACTGCATATGTAACAAAAATTATTCTATGATGTTAAGACACGACTGCATATCTAACAAAATTATTTTATGATGTTGAGACACGACTGTATATCTAACAAAAATTATTTTATGACGTTAAGACACGACTGCATATCTAACAAAAATTATTTTATGATGTTAAGACACGACTGCATATCTAACAAAATTATTTTATGATGTTAAGACACGACTGCATATCTAACAAAATTATTTTATGATGTTAAGACACGACTGCAAAAAAGAATTGCATATCTAAAAAAATGAAAAAAAGAGTCTACACCTAAAACCCTAACCTAAAAAGAAACAAGAATTATTTTATGATGTTAAGACACGACTGATATCTACAAATTTATTTTATGATGTTAAGACACGACTGCATATCTAACAAAATTATTTTATGATGTTAAGACACGACTACATATCTAACAAGATTATTTTTAGTATAACTCAAAGCTGAAACATCTTACATGAAATTAAAGGGTCTCAAGAAGGCCACAGAGCTACTAGAGTATGAATAAGTAAATTCATGACACTGCCGATTTATTTCAAACCTTATTTCAAACATCAAATTGATACGCGGTGAACAGAATATCTCAGAAAGCAATTAGCCAAGGCTACAAAGACAACTCTTTAAACCATCGGTTATCTATTTTATAAGTCCAATATCATCGTTATATCAACAGTCTCCAAGCACTAATTTAGTCCTTTTTTTTAGAATTCATTTACTCTTGAATGTAATATCTGACATGCCACGGTTCTCGGCACCCAACCGTTGTATTTGGACGTATGAAATACTGTTCCAGCTACATTGCATTCTGGTGAGGGTGTAGCCAAATGTTTGCTTTTATTATTGGGTGGTGAAATGCACAGAAATATTTAATGGCTGTGAGCTTTAGCTGGCTATCCTTGGAACTTATGGATATTTTTTATGGTACATTCGATTTCCTATTATGTACCTGGATATTTCCTATTTCTAACGTAAGTATATTCATAAATACATGAATACATACACATACTCGTAATGCATATACACAAAAATACATATTAAAACTATATATATATATATATATATATATATATATATATAAGAAAATTATAACATTTACATATATATATATATATAAGTATATATATATAAAATATATATATATATATAGATATATATATATATATATATTTCGATATATATATATATATATATATTATTATATATATACAATGAAGGTAGGGGAAGCACACCAACTGCTTACGTTTTTTGTTAGTCCTTCCTCTGTCTTCACACTCAACGGTTGGTCCTTATTTGTGTTTTTAACTGTGATTGTTTTATTGTTCTTTACATTGTGTATTTTAATATTGTAGCTTAATTTTATTGTACTAATTAGATATTGTTACTTTTTAGCTTGAAAATGAGGCCTGCTGGTTGGCTTCGAAACGTTGCAACTTAATAAATATGAGTTCCTTGACCTGTTGGTGTGCTTCCCCTACCTTCATTGTATAGTTGGGTTCAGAGAAACCTCCGCCTGTTTAATATATATATATATATATATTATTATATATATATATATATATATATATATATATATAATATATATATATATATATATATTATTCAAGCTACAAATGTCCTTTAATATCTAATTCGCTCTTCCTCCGAATTTATATATTTTCATATATGAAAACCGAAGGGGAATTTTTTAGTTGATAATAATTTCGTCCCCTCATTGGATCGAACCACCGTCCAGTGGACGGGAACGAGATCAAGACTACAGTGACGTTAGCGATTCGGCTAACAAGTAAGGTTATTATTTTTTTTACCGATTCTGACCTTACAAATCACCGTCGAGCTCGGTTATTCGTAATTATAATCGATATCCACCCCCCTCTACCATGTTAGCAAATTCGAACGTTTGACGAACGTAGCCTTATTATGAATAATTATCACATCACTGCGATTCATATAAATTATTCGAGCTACAAATGTCCTTTAAAATCTAATTCGCTCTACCAAGGAACTGATATATTTTCGTTTTACATATATGAAAATATATCAATTCCGAGGTAGAGCGAATTAGATATTAAAGGACATTTGTAGCTCGAATAATTTATATGAATCGCAGTGATGTGATAATTATTCATAATATGGCTACGTTCGTCAAACGTTCGAATTTGCTAACATGGTAGAGTGGGGTGGATATCGATTCTAATTACGAATAACCGAGTTCGACGATGATATGTAAGGACAAAATCGGTATAAACTTATAACCTTACTTGTTAGCCGAATCGCTAACTTCACTGCCGTGCTGATCTCGTCCCCGTCCACTGGACGGTGGTTCGATCCCATGAGAGGACGAAATTATTATCAACTAAAAAATTCCACTTCGGTTTACATATATGAAAATATATCAATTCCGAGGTAGAGCTAATTAGATATTAAAGGGCATTTGTAGCTCGAGTAATTTATATGAATCACGGTGATGTGATAATTATTCACACACACACACACATAATATATATAATATATATATATATATATATATATATATATATATATATATATATATATATAAAGTAATGTGTGTGTGTCTGTTTAAAATTATGTCCACCAAAGGACAAGATAAGTGTTTTATATAGCGATTTATTTTCTAATATTTAAAGGTCGAGTCGCAATTCAACCCCCAAAAACTCATAAACTGAAAAAACAAATAAATAATAATAATAATAATAAGCTTAATTTTTCGAGATCTGGGATTCAGGGTCCTTCACTTCCCCTCAGCTTCCCCTTAAAAGGGAGATGGTTTACAACTTCCCGTTAGTTATGGCAACCATTTTGGCTAATGGTCTCACGAGGGAAATTTAACCCCCGTATACCTCCCGGTAATGCGACTTAAGGGCTTGTAATGGAAAGGGATAAGATGGCACTTAGAGCACTTATTTCAAAAGTTCCGGTAACTTGGAATTACCACCTGCGTTTTTGCCACACACCCAGACGTGCTCTTATTTACCCGTTATGGCTGCTTCTGCCAGTAGATATATGAGGGCGACATTGTGGGTTAATGTGTGGGTCATGCCAAGTATGATTTTTTATTATTTTATGCCTAAGCATAAACATGAATGGATCACAAGGAGTTACAAGGATTAGAATGTCTCAAAAGACTTTCTAGTCCATCAGAGGGGACACAGTGTGCTCGCTTATTTCTAGGAGCAGGTTATACTGTTCAATCACAGTGTCCTAATGATTTTGTCTAGCTTTCTTTTAAACTCTCCCACACTGTTGCTTTCTGCAACTTAGAAACAGATATTGACAGTAAAAAGGTTTGGCAGGTGTAACAAGAAGAAAACATCACAGTTCCACTATGAATCAATTGTTAGGAGAGGGTGGAAAGGAAGATGAACGCAAGAGAATGTGAACGGAGGTACAGTAAAAGGAAAGAAAGGGGTTGCAGCTAGGGGCTGAAGGCCCGCTGCAAAAAAAAAAAAAAAAAAAAAACTTAAGTAATGCCTACAGTGCACCGCATGAGTAACATGCATGGAAGAATACACTTGAACATCCATGCATAATAATTTTTCCTAAACAAGAATTCACAAAGACATAGTCAATATGAACGCATCGAAACAACCATATGAGTCATACGTATATTATTTTCATAATTTGTTCGTTAAATTGTAAGAAAAATCACCAAGGAAAATCCAAGATCTATTGCATCAAATATAACCTCTGAAAACTCAGCAAAGTCAACTGAAGCAAGATATTGTAAGGCTAACGACCTTGTAAGGACACATTTCATTTATCATCAGTGAGATACTAGAGTTAAATATAATAACGCTAGGAATTATTACAAGGTACCTGATTCAATTTTCATAAAGACCACAATGTGTTGACCGTTTAAGTTTACGCTCGTTCTCTCTCTCTCTCTCTCTCTCTCTCTCTCTCTCTCTCTCTCTCTCTCTCTCTCTCTCTCTCTCTACTGAAGTGTAAGGCAAACGATTACCAACCTTATGGGAATATAGTGATCCCATCGTCCCATTAAAAATGACAAAGTAAAAAAAAAAAATAAAAGTATTGGAAGCATCTTTCAGAAAATGGATATCCTAAAGTCACATCATTAGACAAATGAACCTAATATTCCATTGACGTGTATCAGATGCAATTCAGGATGATACACTTTAAAATGTTCACTGAGCAAATTATCCTGCAATTAAAAAACAAACAACAGGGAGCTGTCTTAATTAAGTATAAAATTAATATAATCACCTCACCAATATCACTCTCATCATCTCGTAATTCGTATTTCATGATTAACTAATAAATAACATACGCTCAACATGCCAATTCAGCTTCTATTAATAGCCTGTGCCCCTTTGAATGTCCGCCGTGTATAGAATACCCTTAAAAGCATTTTAAAAATACGATAATGTATAATTCAGCGTCCACTAATAGCCGAAATTAAAAATTAACAAATACCAGATGTCGGCGATTTGAAACGTAATTTTTGCCATTTATTTTTCGAACACTGAGTGCGGTTCGATGAATCCCTGTCGAGTTATTCCTAAATATATTATGTAAACTTTCCTGCGTGATTCAACTGCTCTTCGTTCGGCATTTCGATGAAATGATTTACTTTAATGCAATTTTTTTTTTTAATTTATGTTGATGACCTCATTTCTTTTTTCTTCATGTTCAACATATTTTTGGTCCCAAATATACACTTCATTAGGTCGATGATGTTTATTCGCTCCAAATATGCACTACATAAATTTAACGATGTTTTTCGTCCCAAACATGCACTATATAATTTCTATTGTTTTTCGTCCAAAATATGCACTATATAAATTCGATGATGTTTTTCGTCCCAAACATGCATCACATAAATTCAATTATGTTTTTCGTACGAACCATGCACCACGTAAATTCGATTATGTTTTTCGGTCTAAACATGCACCACATTAATTCAAAGATTTTTGTCCCAAACATCAACTACATAAATTCGATGATGTTAACATTCTATCAAGTAAAATTACAAATGTTCTATTCATATCTGTCATGTTTGGTTATTAACACATATTAGCTAGATTTACAGGAATCGCTATGATAAATAAATACTGCTTTATCTCCACTGATTAGGTAGATAAAACTTGGCTTTTGTTGGGTCGCATAATACGAGAGGCGATAATACGGGAAACTAAACAGCAAAGTAAATAGTAAAACTACAAAGAAGTCACGTCAACAAATTGAAATCAAGCCACAAAAAAATGAAAAGATATAACTTTAAATGTAGTTATAAACGTTCACCAACGAACTAAAATCGTCAGGTGCACCTTAACACAAGATAAAAACCGCTCGTCGGTAATTAAAACTTACAAAGGAAATACTTGGTTTCCCTGAAACGTGCATCATGGCAAAACGAATCCAGATATAAAGGCACAGACATAAATTCACATATAAAAGTCACTTTAATCTTTCCTAGATAGTGACCGCCAAACGGTTTTAACCCTGTATGCATCCACCTTTGCGGCGTGTTTAGTACGAGTGGATTACCTTAAAAACATAAACAAGAGATTGTAAATATCATCAAGATAATGACCTCCAAGAAATATTAGTCCTAGATAACGACCCCCGAAAACCCTCGGGGGTCACTATCAAAAATATTTTCTGTTTTATTACTCCCATTATTAATTGCCACCAAAAATTTATGTGACTTTTTTCTGTGAATTTTTTTTTTTTCTAGCCAAAATTGGGACTTTTTCTCTGTGCATTTTTCCCTGTGACTTTATTATCGGCCATGGTGAAACAATAACCAAGTCACTATCAAAAATATTTTCTGTTTTATTACTCCCATATTAATTGCCACCAAAAATTAATGTGAAATTTTTTTTTATTATTAGCCAAAATTGGGACTTTTTCTCTGTGACGTTTTTTCACTTATTACCGGCCATGGCGAAACAATAATCAAGTCACGAAAAGCTTGAGGAAAAATCGGGTTATCAGAAGCATGAAGTTATAAACACCAACGCGTAACACAATAATATCAATTTCATGAGAAAATATAAAGCAAATCATTAAGTAAACAGCAAAAAAAACTTTATTCCTTCGAATGAATTACTGTAAATAACATCTTCTGAGCAAAGAAGGTAATTTAATAGGAAATAAATCAGACAGAACCACATCGAGGAGCCGTGTACCCAATAATACTTCGCAGATAAACAAGCAACGTTAGATACACCAGACAATGTATCAAAAGCACTCTGGAACGACGAAAAACCGCTCTGGATTCTGGGAAACGATCATTAAGGTGAGACAATGTGTCGAAGTTGACAATTCGCCGAGCAAATTCCACCTGCTTCCGGCCGCCTGGAATTGGGAATCTGCTGACCAGAATTACGCCCCAAAATAGAACCGCCCGCTGGCTGTCCGGCCCAAAACTTAATGGAAAACCAACTTCCAAATCTTTTATGAAAACTCCAATTAAAAGGATCTCCTATTGACAAAACATTGTAGAAATGCTGCCAAGGAAAAGCAGCGAGGTAAAGACAGGAAAGAAAGGGAGACTTTTTCACGTCTTTATTCGGGTTTCGGGTTGTTCGGGATTTACTTTCGGTTGAACGAAACTCATCCACATTTAATTGATATCTTTTTCATTAGAATCGTTTTTTTAAATTTCAATCCTTTTCCCAGTCTAATCTTAAACAGCACTGTTAATAAAACTATATTTTCATGGTAAATAACAAATAAAACATCTAAGGAAATGCTGTATTTCAGAACAGCCCTTTCATTGATGACATGACTTTTATGATGTCATTATTGTTTACTTACATCAAAATTCACTGTTTTATGGAACTGGTACGAAAAATTGAAAATCAAAACGCAGACCATTGTACTAAGGGGGATTCTTAAGAGAGGAATAGTTTCTCTCACTGAATATGGAAGACTTGTAAGGTTAAGGAAGAGTATAATGATTCCCAAAAATCAGAAGATATACTGTTAGCGAAAAAAAAACGTGACATTCTTGGACCAAACCTCCACTGACGTTTGCTGCTATCAAGTGAAAAAATTGTTTTGTATCATTCAAGATGTTGTAACAATGGCAATATAACTTACCGCGACCGGAAATGAATAGTTATTTGAATGCTTACTTACATCAAAATTCACTGTTTTATGGAACTAGTACGAAAAATTAAAAATCAAAACGCAGACAATTGTACTAAAGGGGATTCTCAAAAGAGGGATAGTTTCTCTCACTGAATATGGAAGACTTGTAAGGTTAAGGAAAAGCATAATGATTCCCAAAAATCATAAGATATACTGTTCGCGAAAAAAAAACGTGACATTCTTGGACCTCCACTGACGTTTGCTGCTATCAAGTGAAAAAAAAATTTTTATCATTCAAGATGTTGTAACAAAAGCAATATAACTTACCGAGACCGGAAATGAATAGTTATTTGAAAGCTTACTTTGTAAGCATAAAAACTGCAAATTCTACTATCATTTACAAGATGACTTTCACATCTTTGAACGCGCTACTTGTGAATAAGCTTATAACATGTCTTAAAATCTTTCTTCAATGTATTTGTTTTTTACCTCGAGACTTTAGTTCATTGTTTTTTTTTTTATCCTTAAATTATCATTAGCTACAGAACAAATCGCAAGTAGCACTGAAATTGAATGTCAATCTGACTTTGAGGTTTTTTGTCACACCAAAAAAATACTTATTCATACAATATTTTCTACGACATCAATTAGACTTCAAACTTATATTTTCAACCTACGATTAATAACCATCCATTTCCACGGACTAACGACTAACCAACTTTAAAGTAATTTTAAACACGAAAATGATATGATCAGAAATGAAATCTTTACAGAAAACTAAAACAAACCAAAGACTTCCTGTGCTTGATGCATCTGGCCATAATAAGGCCCGAAACCAACATGGCAGGAGCAGAAATAAATAGAAAAAGAGATGACGTGGGTCGATCATTTTTTCTCCCTCTCTCTTTTTTTAAGTGTTTCCCCTATTCTGGCATAATTTCATCTCACCGGGATAATTACATTCTGGGGCTGTCTTAGAAATTTACGGTATGCGCTAAGGAGATTGAACGAAGAAAACTGTAATAACTTGGACGGGGGTATTTCCCCTTTCCCTTGAAAAAAAGTAATTACGTAGGAATAGGCTACGTAATTACTTTAGGGGAAGACCGGGGAGGTAAAAATGTCAGGGAATGGGAATGTCAAAAGAGTATCACACACAACTGCAAATTAATTTTCTACAAAAATTGAAGTTTGTTAAGCTTTAGCATGTAACAGTGCGGACTGCAATTATTGTTTAATTCAATTTTGCATAGCTTTATGTTTTTTTTTTTTTTTTGTGGGGGGCGAAAATAAATTACATCATAGAATGAATAAGTACAGGCTCCATTTTATTTATTTTTTATTTATTTATTTGTCATTATTATTTTTTTTTGTTAAAAAAGATCTCGTCCAAACCAACATCAATTTACTCCTGAATGATTCCGTTGCAAATAAATTAAATTGAATCTAGCAAGTTAATTACACGGGATGAATAAAACTTTCAGATATTCAACATGAAAAAAAAGAAAACTGGCCGAACTGATTTACTCTGGAAACACATCACATCATTCTTCATTCAAAATGCTCTATCAAAATCAAACTACCATATATTGACAATGAGGTCATTCAAATACAAATCAAAATGTCAAAGCCAAAGTGCTTAGCAGATTATTATCGCTATAACTGCTGGTAAAGTGACTACAAAAATAACCCTAGTTTCGATGTTTATAAAGAGGGTTTGTAACATTCACAAAGGGGATACAGAATGCTTCCGTAAACAAAAGTAGCCAACACAATACAGATCATTCCTTTATTGCTTCATTTCATTCAAAGTAACGCAGTTAAAAAGCAAAAAACAAAAACTATTCAAAATCACTGACAGATGCCTATTATGAAAACGGAAACTATTTTAATATCAACTACGTAAGTATGATGCATTTGGTGAAAGTTGCTGTTCGAAATATTTTAGCCAAGGAAAAAACTGTTTCGTCATAATTGTACATAAGAGCCTCATGATTACCATGGGTGAAATAAAAAAGAAAACTCAGTGCTTCAATTTACCTTGAGTCAAAGATCTTCCTGAAAAAATCAAATGTAAAAAACATTGACATCAATTACTTAAGTACGATGCATTTGTGTAAAATTGATGTTCGAAATATTTTAGCCAAGGGAAAACACTGTTTCGTCATAATTGTACGTAAGATTACCGTGGATAAAAAAACTCAATGCTTCAATTTCCCTTTGAGTCAAAGACCTTTCTGAAAAAATCAAATGTAAAAAACATTGACATCAACTACGTAAGTAAGATGCATTTGTGTAAAGTTACTGTTCGAAATATTTTAGCCAAGGGAAAAGACTATTTCTTCATAACTGCACATACGAGCATCACGATAACCATGGATGAAATACAAAAAAAAATACATGTCAATCCTTCAATTTCCCACAAGTCAAGTACCTTCATGAAAAAAATAATAAAAATGAAGAAAAAGGAAGAAAGAGAAGGATCCACTTATTGAGGAAAAAAATTTAGAAAAAGAAAAAAAAACAAAAGGAATCCACTTGTGAAAGTGCCCTTTGTCTCTCTCTCACTGTCTCGGTCGCCAAAGCACAAAGAAAGGCAAGAGCACTTGAGGCGGATGAACGTAAGTCGGGGATGGAGATGAATGCTTCGCTATTCTCAGGCTAATGCTTTTGGTCCTATTTAATTTTTTTTTTTTGTTTCTCTTAGAAATCCTCTTTTGTATACTGCGATGAATAACTCTTGAATAAATAAGATCCGCAGAATAAATGGTGTAATATTTAGATTCTTTTAAAGTTTAGACGAAGATAGGAGAGCAATAAAACACGGAGATGTTGCAAACGAAAATGAGGTAATAAAATATGAAGATGTCGTGGACGAAAGTGAAGTTAAGTAACAAAATATGAAGAAATGCGTGGCGAAAAGTGAAGTTAAGTAACAAATAGAAGATGTCGTGGACGAAAGTGAAGTTAAGTAACAAAATATGAAGATGTCGTGGACGAAAGTGAAGTTAAGTAATAAAATATGAAGATGTGGACGAAAGTGAAGTTAAGTAACAAATCATGAAGAAGTCGTGGACGAAAGTGAAGTTAAGTAACAAAATATGAAGATGTCGTGGACGAAAGTGAAGTTGAGTAACAAAATATGTAGATGTGGACGAAAGTGAAGTTAAGTAATAAAATATGAAGATGTGGACGAAAGTGAAGTTAAGTAACAAAATACGAAGATGTTGTGGACGAAAGTAAAGTAACAAAATATGAAGATGTCGTGGACGAAAGTGAAGTTAAGTAACAAAATATAGGAAGATGTTGTGGGCGAAAGTGAAGTTAAGTAACAAAATATAGGAAGATGTCGTGGACGAAAGTGAAGTTAAGTAACAAAATATAGGAAGATGTCGTGGACGAAATGAAAAGATAGGCTACGAGAGGAGACTCTTCAGTGCAGTTTTTATTTATTTTACGCTTGTAAGTAAGAGCTGGCTAATTAACTATACTGATATTTTTTTATATGAAAACTATTATATTTTTCTGGCTATAAAACAATAATCCTGCAGTTTTTCCCACATAAATTATTTTTCGCATTGAAGTAGAGGAAACTGACACGGCAATTTCAAAAACCCTGAATACATTAATATCGAAGAGATTAACGCATCCATTTATTTTTACCTTTAGAAAAATATTAAATTAATACAGTTTACCTCCCAGAGATATAAATTAAAATTAATACAGTTTACCTCCCACAGATATAAATTAAAATCTTTGACTTCCACAAACAAATCTCCACACATCATTGATAATGGGGACGATGAGTCTTACGGTTTTGTAACTCGTAAAAAACTGCACGCTTAAGTGTACATAAAACCTAAATGAGTCAAGAACATAATTTCGCATATGTGAGATGTATTCACATACGTAGTAATCAGTGTGACTAGCATTTAAGATCGTAAAGACACTTACTGTCCTATCATTAATTAATAATGATTCATAATAACTGACATAATGATTGGGATTTTTGATCAGGATACGAACTACGTAAAATATAGTTTATAGTTCCTTGTGTTTCAGAGAAAATGTTTTACATGTCATACACGAGTAAAAAAAAAAACAAGAAATAATAATGATAAGACATTCTGAGATTATTATGTTTTTGTTTAATGTATACGGCGATTAGATGGGGAAACTAATACTGCCAGTTACATTAGGCAGACGATAATAGGGAAGGTTTTAAGCTTTACTTGGAAAGCATCAACATTACAGGAAACAAAAGAAAACAGCCGTAGAGAGAGAGAGAGAGAGAGAGAGAGAGAGAGAGAGAGAGAGAGAGAGAGAGAGAGGCCCAACCATGGATCGAAGATGTCAAGAAAAAAATCTTGAGGGAAATAATACTTTTTTTTTTACTTTTTTCCAAATAGCAAATGCAGAGTTGTAACAAGTTTGATGTCAAAGAGTGGGGGGCGGGTTACGTAACCCCCACTCACCTCGCTAGCAAAAATGCGCCCCTCCCCCCCCCCCCTCCATTCCCAATCCTAAAACGATGTCTTAACGCCCAAACCCCACCCCACCCCCAAGCCAGAACATCCCACTCCCTAAGAGATGCGCTAAAAAGATGAAGACAACTGGAAGATAAGGAAGGCTACGTGCTTAACGAATTCCCTTTGCTTCAGATTTATTGAGAGGAGAAACGAAGAATGAAAAACTGAGAGAGAGAGAGAGAGAGAGAGAGAGAGAGAGAGAGAGAGAGCTTATAAAGCTAGACTAAATCGGAAAACAACTAAAATCTAAGATGACAGCTTCCCAGCTGTGTCACCTTTGCACTCCTCCGATGTTTTCCGAATGATGAACATTTTCAAAATTCTATCTCGAACTGTTGAAACAGTCAGACGTACAAAGCATCCAGGTATTAACAAGACGTCTCCATTATGTCATCTTATTCATGCAGACGCAATAACATTTCCTGACACGAGGTTGCGTCTCTCTCTCTCTCTCTCTCTCTCTCTCTCTCTCTCTCTCTCTCTCTCTCTCTCTCTCTCTCTCATAATCGTGCAAGCCAGCACAATAAGACATACAAACACTGACTGTTCTCTCTCACTCATAATACGCATACCAACAAACACACAAAAGACCAACAAATGAACTGTCTTACCTCTCTCTCTCTCTCTCTCTCTCCTCTCTCTTTACATAGCTGAGATAAAATATCCTTCATACCGGAATGTTAGGGAAAGTTTTTTTTTTTTTTAACAAACCCTTTGAGCTTGAGTCGCCTGACATATCTCGACCTGGAGAGCCAGGATGTTTTGTCCCTGTTTTTTCTGTTTTTTGTTTGCCGTTTCCAGTCTATTGTTTTAATTCACCTCTGTACGAAAAAAATGAATTCATAATCCTCCTGGGTCTTATATCGATCTTCCATAAGCAGTGTTTTATTTTATATAATTTATTGGAACCGAAAACAGAAACAATTCTATTTATTCACATACCCTTGTTTCATATCCCTTTGTGTATGCGTGCGTGAGCTTCTTTTTTTCTTTTTTTTACTCATGTCCGAAAAGAGAAAGTACAACACAATTGCCAGTATTTTCTCTCTCAACCCCAGCTAACAGTGAACCAACTACTATTATATGCCATTCGACTACGAGACGAATTTTGTCTTCCTCAACTATTATGTAGAGTGATGAAATATACATTGTTTAATTTTAGGGGAGTACTGTGCAAATTATATTTTTGAAAACTTGAGTTTTATCTAAAATAATACATTTGAGGATACACTTTCATATACGAAAAATATTTCATGGATCTTTTTCTCGCCCTCTTTGGCCTTGTTTTTCGTTTCATCATACACTGGCATAGAATGTGTTGGAGGCATGTTAAGAATTCCTTGGTCTTTTGATATTTCCAGCTAAAATATATGCCCATTTCAACCTTTTTAGAAATGGTCAATAGTTATAAGGCTTTTTTTGCTAGTGCACGTACATCGAAGCTTGCTGAAAAGTCGATGGACTTTTTTTTCACTAATATACATGTGGCGTATTTTGCCTTTGCCATTAAGGTGTAAGTACTTTTTATGATTACTGGGAACACCAATTTTTATCAACCTTTTTCCATCTGAATCTTATAAGGTCCTCGATGCTTTGACTATCTCTGAACCAAAATGTATAGTTGAATCTTCTTTGGACACTCTGGCCATTGTAGCTTTCCAATATAATGCTAAGAGAGAATTCGTTCTGAATGTTTTCCAGTAATATTTATGGAGTTTTAAAGTTTGCCAAGAGAGTTGTTGGTATTCTGACATTTCAAATAAAATGTATATGCCCTTGAAACTGCAAAAAAAAAATTCCTTTGCAATTTGACATTTGACCCTCAGCGCAAATATTGTATATTTGAATCTCGCTGTATATTCTTTCTATCTTATGGCAGTTTCTTCAGCAAAATTTGATTTTTTGAAATTTCCATTAAAATGTACATACATTTGAAGCTTCCTGAGAAACTCCTTGGTCTTTGACTTTTCCGAATAAAATGAATATACATTCATAGCTTTCCCGGAAATTCGACAGTCTTATGCTTTTTTAATATGTATGAAAAATTTAAGCTTACCAATAAAGTCTAACATATAATCGTTACAGACTGAAGAGGGTTTTTTTATTTAATAAAATATCCCTTTCCCTCAAGACGTCACAATTTGTAAGGACATTATTCACATACCTAAGCCGACCCAATTCTCAAGAATGTGTTGTGGATAGAAAACTCAGCCTCAGAAGAATTCCAGTATGAGGTTTAAATCGAAAACGACGGGGGGGAGGGGGGCGGGTGGACGGGAAACCAGAAAGGGGAAAGGGATAGGGCAGAGTAAGAAGGGGAAAGGGAGAGGGGATAGCTGCTGAAGTGCCGTGTTGCAAAGAGTGTATCTAGAATACAACCGCGTTCCCCAACGCGCCCCGTCCCCCCCGCCTCTCTCTCTCTCTCTCTCTCTCTCTCTCTCTCTCTCTCTCTCTCTCACACACACACACACACACACACACAGAAGAAGAAGAAGAAGTTAAATCTTAAATCTAGGAGAAGAAATTTTCTGATTTTCTTTTATCATTCGATCTCTGAGAAAATTTATATGCAAAGTTGTAAGCACGAGAAGTAAGTTTTTTTGAAGAAGATATTATCAAAAAATAGAATCTTTATGAATAATAATACATTTAGTACGCCCAAAGAGGCTTTTAAGGAGGTGCGTCAAAAATGGCTACTTGTCTGTGATCAAACAATTAAAAAGTAGAAAAAAAATTAAATTGTTACGTTAAAACCTATGTCTATATTCCGAGTGAAAACTATGTCGATATTCCAATTGAAAATTGTCTCTATTCCAAGTAAAAATTATGTCTTTATTCAACAAGCAACAAAATTTTAGAAATGAGGCAAATAATCCTCAGAGTATTTTTGCATATGTACAACGCATTTAAAGTTACTGGAAATATCTGTAGAGACAAACTTTTACACCCGTTTCAGATTCAAATTCATCGCCTTTTCAATAGCATTCGGTTAACCAGTTACCCCCCGAATAGGAATCATTTACGTAAAACGGAAAAAAAGACTTTTTTTAATATTGTATCCAGATAGAAACCTACCAAAATACTCCTCGCCAAACAAACAATCCATAAACGCAAATGAGCTGATGTATCTTATTTAAAAGTAGCTCCGGGGAATTCGTTTTCTAGACACATGTTACCTGTAGGCTGAATTTACATTCGGAAAGGAACAACGGATGACGTGAAATGAATGAGTTAGGAGAATAAAATAATGACGGAAGTTAAGGTAACAGCACCCGTGATGCTGGAGCTTGAATCTGTAGTTAAATCGCTGTTATAAGTAAGTGGACAACTTTTTTTTTTTTTTTTTTTTTTTTTTTTTTAAATCGTCAGCGCGGTTCTGCTGATTTTCAAGGAGAATTGTGTACCTTCAGATGAATATCAAGAAAACATATACTGGCTTCATGCTACGGCGGTAAGGCTAAAATAATACTTGACAAACGTGAGTGATATGTGTCCTTATCATGAATACATCTATCTTAACAACAACAGCAACAATATACCTACTTACATTTATATATATATATATATATATATATATATATATATATATATATATAAAATATATATATATATATATATATATATATATATATGTATATATATATATGTATATATATATATATATATATATATATATATATATATATATATATATATATATATATATATTAAATAAGCCCCCTTTTTATATATATATATATATATATATATATATATATATATATATATATCTATATATATATAAAGATAGAGAGAGACCCCTATATATATTTATACATATACAAACATACACACACACACACACACACACACATATATATAATATATATATATATATATATATATATATATATATATATATAAAATAGAGAGAGAGAGAGAGAGAGAGAGGGTGAGTGACACTTGACTAGATAGTGAAGTTATGAAAACCCTGACAAAATACTCTTAAAAAATGTGCTGAAGACCAATTAAATATAACAATCATCAGTCATCAGACGACGAGATGAAAGCACACGAATGGAAATTATGACCTAATGTTAAATCATAAAAGCTTTTAATGAAACTGTCATTGGAGATATGGGCGCTACACAGATATTTTAAAAGGCCATAATTCCGGCGAGTTGAATTATGTGAAAGGTATGAGCAATAACGATTTTGAAAGATAAACGGCCCTTACATTACATCAGATTGAAAAATCACTTAATTGAGGAGTCACGGGAAAGTTTATCTAGACTATAAAAATGAAACAGAATGAAAGGGCAATCTCGCAAATCATTCTGATTTCATAATACAGCATACATTGTTCGTCTAATGTGTTACAGATTATGATGTTATGGCGTTACGTTGGTGAAATGAGAGAGAGAGAGAGAGAGAGAGAGAGAGAGAGAGAGAGAGAAGGGGGAGGGGGGGCGCATGAAGGCTGGTTGACATAAAGTAAAGTCGATATAATCTTTTGCTGTGGAATAATATGTTATAAACAATGAGAGAGCTACGTGTATACAAATACATACAGCATTAATGAAAACTGTATCTCTATTTGCCGCGAATATAAATAAATTCAAAAATATATCGTCATTCAATGTCTTCATACGGATGGGGTAATACTCCAGTATTTCTTCTTTCTTAAAAATGCACAAAAGACTTTCTGTCAGGTATATATACTGTAAATACCTTATTTACAATCATTCCTTTGTCCTTTTGTTTTACTTGATAATACCGTTGGAAAATGCAATAATAGCTTTCATATATCTTCGGGGAATGGAATACAAAGCGGTTTCTTTGTTGTTGAGTGGGTCACTATTTATGCTACAAAATTCACACATCAAAAGCATATCTATTCATTATCGTTTTTGGTTCAAAATACTCCATTACTTAACACAAGGGACAAAGACACAAGCGTGAGGTGAAATGAATTTACGAAATGGTGTCTGATAAATACTTGTTTTATTCAACCGATTCGTATGCCTTGCTTGCATTAAAATCACAGAATGTTGGTGGAAGTAGTAGTATTAGTATTAGCAGGTATGCAAGCTTAGGCTGTTCAGTTGGAGAAAAACTTTCAATCAGGGAATAAGCCCTGACATAAGGCCTCCAAAATATCTCAGTGAGAAGCAAGTAAGTCTTAAGTCAGAGAGAGAGAGAGAGAGAGAGAGAGAGAGAGAGAGAGAGAGAGAGAGAGAGAGAGAGAGAGAGAGGGGGGGGGAGCAAATATAGTCATCTTAGTGGAATTTACCACTTTCTTTCACATTGACGATTGAAAATGTGTAATAATACTTGTTTTACACCTCAGAGAGAGAGAGAGAGAGAGAGAGAGAGAGAGAGAGAGAGAGAGAGAGAGAGAGAGAGAGAGAGAGAGAGAGAGAGCAAATATCTCCAACTTAGTGGAATTTACCACTTTCTTTCACATTTAAGAATAAAAATACGTTATAATACTGAGAGAGAGAGAGAGAGAGAGAGAGAGAGAGAGAGAGAGAGAGAGGAGTCCAAATATCTCCACCTTGGTGAAATTTCCCACAATCAAGAATGAAAAATTCCCACATCCAACAATGAAAATACATTAAAATACTTGTTTTAGGACTCCACGGAGAGAGAGAGAGAGAGAGAGAGAAGAGAGAGAGAGAGAGAGAGAGAGAGAGAGAGAGAAATGGCCGCCTCCGTCTCCAAAAGGCCAAGTTTATTAACTCACCCCCACGAGAAAACGTATTTCCTTCTCCCCAACTGAAGAATCTGGGACTGATCACAAGAGACCGACAGCCCACCTCAGGAAGATCAAAGGCGCATTACGTACATCTCGCTGGAAAACGCGTTCAAAGGGCTGGGATTCCTGCCATCTACCCTACGCTGGGAGGAATTCATAGCTTTGTAAGAGGACGTCGCTCCGAAGGCAATATAGCAACGATAAACTGGTAGTATTAAACTAAGTCAACATTATTATTATTATTATATTATTATTATTATTATTATATTATTACAGAATGAATTTCAAAGCTAAAGCAACGTCAAGTTAAAGACGAAAGACAACTAAGCGGAAAGGCAGTCAAAGCGACTGAATCACTGTAATTATTATTATTATTATTATTATTATTATTATTATTATTATTATTATTATTATTATTATACGACCTTCTCGGCACTCGCTTTGCATGCTGGAACTTTCTCCCATACCCTCCCGATCCGCTATCAACCCATCCCCAAACTGGGGCGGACAAACAGGTCTGCAAGACGAGGGTGGATGTCTCCCCAACCCTCCCGATCCTCTCCCCTATACACCCCTCTCCCACAAATAAAATTGTCAATCTTTATATCATATCAGTCACTTTTGTTGTTTTCTTACACCACGACTTTCTTTATATTAAAATGGTCAGCATTCCGTGATAACCATTAAGTTCAATAATAAATAAAGCTACCTTTCATATTTCAAACATTAAAAGCCTTAACAGTAGTAGCATTCATAGTAGTAGTAACAACAGAAGTCAAATGGTGCGAAAATACCCGATTTCAAAATTGGACAATTTTATACTATAAAGCAATTGCAACTAAAACTTCTGAATGAAAAAAAAAAGATTAAATGCTAAACGTGGAGAAACTCCCTAATAAAAAAATATCTCGGAACAAAATGTACAACATTGAAGCGAAATATGTTTTTACTAACTGAGCTTTGCATTTTCAGGCAGACAGATTTCCTCTCTATCGGCAAAAAATTAATAAACAACAGAATAATATTTGGATTTCCTGCGTTATGTATAGGCTACCCGATATAATATATATATATATATATATATATATATATATATATATATATATATATATATATATATATATGAAGTAAATATATATGCATACACACACACGGATATATATATATATATATATATATATATATATATATATATATATATATATATATATATATGTATATACTATACTGATATATACACATATATAATGTATCCGTGTGTGTGTGTATATGCATATATATTTACTTCATATATATATATATATATATATATATATATATATATATATATATATATACATACATACTTGCTATATAAGTAGGATGGCCAGGATTCAAACCCAAGCTATTTGCCTTGGACAAAGATAACAGGGAGTTATCCACTATGCTATCAATATGTGCGTGCGTGTGTGTGTGTGTGTGTGGCGTGTGTGTGTGTGTGCGTGTGTGTGGGGTAAAGCGAAGCCACATCATCCCCACCCCATTAAATTTTCAATCGGCTTAAAAATCTCATATTTCTCTCCCTTTAACCGAAATAACTCGCATCTCCAAGCCAGGGACCTTTTACAGATCTCCAGCCCACTTCGCCAAAGCAAACGCAGAGTCGCTCCTTTCTCGCTAAGGAGACGTACCGCTGCGAAGGAAGGTTTTCTCCTGCTCAATTTTCTTTTTATTATTATTATCATTATTATTATCATTATTATAATTATTATTGTCAATTAAAAGCCACAGTAGTGATATAAATGCATTTTCTTGTACAAGGTTAGAAATGACTTAACCTTGTAAAAAATACATATTTTTTAACGCTACTGTGGCTTTTAATTGTCAATATTATAGCTTAGTTACAGAGGTTCATTATTTCATTATTATTATTATTATTATTATTATTATTATTATTATTATTATTATTATTATTATTATTATTATTATTATTATTATTATGGGATCCTTTGCACGCCCTTCCTACTTTTAATGGTTCTTCAGTTAACTACTTATACGTTCACTGTGGCAATTAGTTAACTAATCTAATATTTTATTTATTTATAATAACTATTCATCTCTCTCTCTCTCTCTCTCTCTCTCTCTCTCTCTCTCTCTCTCTCTCTCTCTCTCTCTCTCTCTGTATAAAAACACATACATATGGGTTTTAAATACAAACATAATTATAAATTTACACTAACAAACACACACACACATACACACTCCACAAATGATTTATAACAGTCCTTTATTTCATGAATCGTGACTCCGTCATACAGAGTAACTCTGCCTAGTAACTCTTTATATAATTATAGGAAAAGCAATAGTTTCATATCGTCACGGACCTTCTATTCCTTTCTAAGTTGACTATAACATTTTTGAAATAGTGAAATTCCTAAATCTAACCGTGCCTCTGTATGTTTTTTTTTTTTTTTTTTTTTTATACCGAAATAGATTCTCTTTTTAACTTCCAAAATCTGAAAAGTCCAAGCCACCGAGAATATATTAAACAAGAAAATCAAATTTGACTTAAAATTTACCTTTTGCCATCATGATTTAAACAGACCACGATACATCGAACGGGAGGGAGAAAAATCCTATTTAAAAAAAAAGTGAAATCGCAAAAAGGAAGCCTACGAGCCCCTGACGATGTCCAAAAGGCATGTGAATAGGGCATCAATCTTCCTAAATCCCAGGAGTGGAAACATGGCTCTCGGTCGGGACATTTCGCTTCAACAAACGAAGGTGATTTGTATCAGTCAGTGGAGGTCGAATCTCCCAATAGCGACATAACAATTAAATTTCCATGCATGATCAAAAAGGGATGCGTTCTTTTTTCCACTTCTATTTTTCTTACCTCTTCTGCTTCTCGCCCCCTTTTTTTTTTTCTTTTTTTCAACTTTTCCCATTCCTTTTTCTGTGCCAATCTTTTTTCCATTATCGTATCTGCCTCGGCTTTTTTTTTAATTTTCTTGCTTTCATTTCAAGATCTTAAAACTTTTTCCCATCCCAACAATTCTTTTTATTATAGGTCAGATTTCTACATCTATCTTCACCGCATTTATTTCTTCAAAATAGGGACAAAAGACAACCCCTCTTTGCTCATGCCGCGAATTAAATATACGAAAACAAGTATGTAATCCATGTCTCAAAGTGGAGAGTAAATAAACATTACATTAGGCCTTTCTATAATGTGCATTTATAATCCTCTCTCTCACCAAAAACAAAGTCGGTATAAGGTAGCTCATAAGATAGGCCTTATGGTAATATGCATATATCTCTCTCTCTCTCTCTCTCTCTCTCTCTCTCTCTCTCTCTCTCTCTCTCTCTCTCTCTCTCTCTCTCTTGTTGTGATCTTTTATGCTTCTTTTTGACCCAAATTTCTAATCTAGACTCCTAAATTCTTTTTGCACTTTTTTTAAATCATTGTTTTATTACTGATGGATGAGGTTGCTAGCCCATGCACATGGCTGCTCTACGTCTGCGCTTGCTGGAAGCGCTATTCATTCTGGAAAATAAGCCCTCCCTGAACACGACACAAGAAGCCTCCCTCCTTCCCACGAGCTTAAAGGCAGAACCTTACCCAAGGGCAAATGGTATTAACAAATAATACCAGCGATAATACCGTCTATATTCCCGAAGATGACTTCTCCAATGAAGGAAGCATCGACAAAAACACCAGGAATGACGTCATAGAGCGAAGAGCCACTGAAAATGCAGCTCCCCATGACGTCAACCGAGTGTCGAGACGATCATCAAGGGAGTAAGCAGCCAATAGCAGACAGTCGTGCGCGCGCACCCGATCAAAAATCAACGTCCCGTTGTACCCCGCTGGCACCACTGCTATAAAACACTACAGGACTCCTAACAGCATCATTACGGGCTCTTTTAGAAAAGGGCCCGTGCTGGCACAAAGCCAGCTAAATCATAACTAACCTAACAGCATCAGCCCAACTCCAACCTTCGCCTGGAAGATGACCAGCAGAGCCTGAGTCGAAACGTTCCGAGAAAATAAGGAGAAAGAGCAAGAAAGAGAGAGACAGACAGACAGACAGACAGACAGAGAGAGAAGATTGACGTATTTCTATGCAGAATAATAAATGTCCCTTGAATCCACCGTTTTTAGCATGTCCTCCATTGACACATTGCTTGCAAGTCTAAGCAATACTGAAATATCCACAACAAGGAGATTAATTTTGAGACAGTCCTGTATAAAATAATAATAATGATTATTTTCGGTTCTTAATATTTGCATACTTATACACTACTTGTTCGTTTATATCAAAACCTTCGAAACTACGATGATGATAATAATAATAATAATAATGTGATGACGATACGAAGATAAGGCTGGTAGGAAACCATAAGAAAGATTAATTTCTGTCTTCATTTCCTATCCCTTGCATATATAGTATTAAGGATACGGCGCATGTATTATGGTTCTTCACAAACGAAACAAGATTTAGACTGTTCACATGTCAGTCTTGTAGACTGAATCTGCTGAATATGAAATAGACATGAATATCCTAGATATGCTCCATATATTTGCAGTTCTAGCCTAATGAATTTCCTGCCTTTGAAGTTTGTATTTGACGATTAATATCATTAAAACATAATCTAGGACAAATTATGAAACGGGAAAGTTCATATTTGACTTTGTCCTAAAGTTGGTGGACGGCTCTCCAATATTAAAAGGATTTAGTTCATCCATCGCTAAAAGGGGTTCTAATATCTTTGTTTATATATTTTATTTTATAGAATAAATTTAGTTGTACCGTCATGGAATACTATGAATCTGAGAACAATAATTGAAAAAAAGACGAGAAGATTAATTTTTGGGGGATAAGAAAACTTTATTTTTAAGAAGAAAACGAGCATCAATCAAGGGCAGAGGCATTGCCAAGTATCACTACAACATACTTTCGATGAATTATTTAGTGTCATTTTATTAGAAACTTAGTATATCTGGCCATGAAGACCTGAAACATGAAACTTATATCGTATCTACTTTTATAATTACCAATCAGATATTCTACAGCATCACATACGACGAAGTTTAAAAATATTAAAATAAATTTTTTTTTTAAATTTGGTATTACTTGCATTAAAATAAATTTTTCTGAGCAAGAAACAAACCTTGAATTCGACTATTATAATGTAATTAGACATCACCAAGTTGATTAAAATGCGAGAACAAATTATCTCGAAAGGAGTAACTGACCAGTTAATGGAAATTATCACGTGTACAATTAACTGTGAAAGCAGTAATGAAATATGCAAAAGGGGAACCAGGTGAAAAAGCGAACATCAAGGTGTGCTGGAGAGAGAGAGAGAGGGGACGAGACCGCCTCTCTGTTCCAACATTTGCAGCAATATGAGGAGAGAGCGCAGATATTAATAACATGAATATTAATACACTTACAAATAACGCAATAGGAGGGAGTCGTTTCCACGGTTCATGTTTACCATTCCAGGATTTTAGGTATTCATAAAAGGAATACAACTGTTCAGGGTTAGAGTTCAAATACTCTTTTCAATATCTGCGATAATCAATTTTAGAGTGAATTATTCATATATGCAATAACGCCTAAACATTATATATGTTAAATATTTGATATCCCGGGCAATTTGTACACCATGGCTTCATTTTCCAATACTTCATTTCGTATGGCTTCAACCGTCATTATTTCTATTCCGCATTCATTCATTCGTTAATTAACCATTTACCTCTTCTTTTTCTGTACACTCATTATTTCTTTCGCTTTTATTCTATTTCCTATGTTTTAATTTTCAAGGTTTAATGCGCAATTATACAACGTTTTGTATAGTTTCATAAGTTCGTTTTACTGGCATTTAATTGTTTTGCTTTATAGCGTAACTGTTTTTTCTACGTTTGTTTATGCATATATATATATATATATATATATATATATATATATATATATTATATATATATAGTATATATATATATGGATATGTGATATATATTATATATATATATATTTTTTTGTGTGTGTGTGTATTATATATGTATATATATATATCTATATATATATATATATATATATATATATATATATATTATTTTATATATATATATATATATATATATATCTATAATATATATATATATATATATATATTCTACAGAGAGAGAGAGAGAGAGAGAGAGAGCTTCTAGGTAAGCAAGCGTCTGTACTTATTCTTACAATCTCATTGTCTCGCAAAAATATACCTAATTATTAAAACCATCTATCCTCGTCAATATGATGGCAAATATTATGGTAAAGTTACCGAGAAAAAAATTGTTGCTTCGCGGTCGGTTAACTTGATGAATAGGTCATTAAATGTGGGTTTATGGCTCCTAGTAATTCATCTATGGCTTCCCACGCACTAAGATATGACTAATAAGTATATGATAGATGCCAGGGGTTCCTACGATAGGAATCCCTCAAGCTAAGGGAAGGATATTCGAGAATATATGAGGATGATGGGCAAAGAATTCTGTTGCTTCTGACTCTCTCTCTCTCTCTCTCTCTCTCTCTCTCTCTCTCTCTCTCTCTCTCTCTCGTGAACCAGATCCTGAGGGAGTCAGGTCGACAACGTGACCTAGTTCTGATATTCTGAATGTGGGCTCGAATCCTGCTGCAGGAGATCAGCATTGCTTTATATTTCTTGCAACTGGATCTTAGGATTTCTAGTGACAAACGTGTCTAAAATGTGTGAAGAATTCGAGAAGAGTGCATTGTTCCGCAGCAGTTACTTTACGCACACACATATGTATGTATGTATGTATGTATGTATATATACAGATATATATATTCTAGTTTTCACGTTTTATCATATACGTATGAAATTGTGATAAACAGCCTATCGGTTTCCCTAAGTCTCTTGTCCTTTTGTCTTGACTATCAGAGGCAATGATATGTTCTTAACTATTTTAACTTCCCACCTTTTTTTAATACGCTCGTCGCTCCAAGCTTATAATCCAAAAGGACTATTTCTCAATCACCCAATTATGAGCGATAAAGAAATGTTTCGACATTAATTCTAGGTAAAAGCAAACTGATGACTATCGTTATACTGTGCTTTACTAACGAGACGAGGAATAGATTATTTCTTAAATTTCATTAATCAAAACATGTAGCTATCTACGTATATTTGTTGCAAGATTCTGTTTCATGCAAAATTAGTTCGTCATACAAACAAAAAGACACTATTATTTCGGCAATGACTTCCCTGATCACGGTCTTTGGAAGGAGCCATGACCAACCATTTTGACAACTAAATCATCATCTAAACTAGATGGCCGAGAAGAAAATAAAAACCTTTTAAGCAAAGATAATTAAACAGAATTGTCAAGGGGTGCAAGAAAGAAATTCTTAACTAAACTGACCCTCATGGATTTTCGGGAGATGGACAACACATCAATAACAAGGAGTGATGTTCGTTTCCAAAGAAATTCTTATTTTTTACAACAGAAACCTTATATGTTTAGAACGGATCACACAATTGCTTCTGTACACAAGGGATTGCCTGATTAATAGCAGATATTTAAACAGCAATACATCCAAGGACTACGCTCTTCTTTACATACTAAAAAAATGATAAAACGAAGGAATAAATATAAACTACTACATGAAGACGAGGATTCTCCTGAAACTGCATATTTCCCGAAGGTGGAAAGTTATCTCTCCTCCAGAGCTGCATGAAATAATCATGGAATTCCGCCGGATCCGCTGTTGTCCAATACACAAACTTTCTGAGGAGTTTCGTGAAAATGTGGAAACGAAATTTCCTCTCGTGTGTCGAGGAATATTTCGAATTACTAGCAAAATATTTGAGTTGTATTTCCATCGCTTTGGGAATTCTCGATTTTTTTCTTGCTTCATTGCCAAAGTAAGTCTGGTCCTTATTCAAAATAACAGAATATGAAGGAGAAAAATCGTGAAAGTATGTTCGTAATATCTTCATGATACCTCTCCGGGTGAAACCAAATTTGAAACCATAACATTCTTTTGATAAAGCATAAATTCCTAAAAATTAAACAGAGAAGAACGATGGGGAATGAACATGCTCTCTGTACTATATGAAAATAAAATAGGAGAGTTTTAAATAAACCAGCACCAATAGGAACCAATGAAAACAACTGGATCATAAATCAGTTATCGATATTGTACCTCTCTCTGAATATGGTTTGTTACACGCATTTCAAACTGCCGTTCTGAAATTCACTCTGTAGTCTGGGAATTTTTTTCAGTGTGAGGCCACTGAAAGTAAAGTATTTAGTAATGTATTTTCACTGGGGGCAATTACTGAGTGATTGATGACTTTTCACTCTTTAAACTAAGTTCTCAAAACATTGCCCTGACGGAAATAATAATAATGTTAAATTTTTTTTAGAGTTAAGTATTTAAGATTTTTTCATTTTTTTGAGGAAGTGGGGGGAGGAGAGAAGTTATTCTTATAAAAACAAAAGCCGAGTAAGCATCATCATATATTCCAACAACGCAGTGGTAGTTAAAATTTCTTTTCTTTGAAATGACAGATTCCTGTAATAATAAATAAGACGAAGTAGGTTTCACCTACGTAAAGAAAGAACGTTATCATAGCATTATCTACACGAAAATACTTTTAGAATCTTTTATTTATTTATTAATTTTGCTCACGGTCAAAGAACGAAACATACTAATAAGCCATAAACAATTAAGTTGGTAGCGATGTCTCACAAAGCGTATTCACGTCGCCCATGAATACTGGAGATCGACCTTCAGAAAATGTTGTTAAAAAAAATGTATATTTCTGTGCCGATTAGAGAGGGACTATTAATTCTCTAAGATCTTTTGGAAGCATTTGCCTTTAACAATCATTGATAACACCTCTAAGAACATTTATGTATCAGTACTCTGGAATGCATAGAGCCGTTTAATGATATATATATATACGATATATATTATATATAGATATATATATATATATTATATATAATAGTACTATATATATCAGATAGATAGATAGATAGCATATCGATATATATATATATATATGATAGTATATATATATATATATATATATATATATGCGTTTATATATGTAATATAAATATCAATATATATACACACACACACGCACGCACACACACACACACACACACACACATATATATATATATATATATATATATATATATATATATATATATATATATATATATATATATATATATATATTATATATATAAAAATAAATATAATATATATATATATTTATATATATATAATGATTGGCATGTCGCTTCTAGAAAGTTAAATAGTTAATAAAAACAATATGGCCAGCAGAAACTTCAACATTTCTAGTTATAAATTTACTTCCATTATCAAAGTTTTATAATTACAAATGGCATCTTCTGGGCTACAGAAACATCAGAAATATGACTAAAATGGACCACAAAAGTGAATCATTCTTTTGATATTTGACACGAAAGCAAACTGGCAAGTAATGAATGAAACACGAAATCAAAATTGAAGAACAGAACTGTCAAGCAATTGACACAAGGCTTTTTGATGTACTCATTACATTTAGAAGAATGATCGACTCTTGTGCTCCATTGCAGTCTTATTCCTGATGTACGTAATTTCACTTTCTATGTTTTTCGTCCTGATGATGGGATTTTTCTTACCCGAAACGTTGGCAATGGGAATACATTTATAGTTGGAAATGCTTATGCTTCTGCTGGCTATGTTGTTCTTATTATCACACACGCACACACACGCACACATACACACACGCACACACACACACACACACACACATATATATATATATATATATATAATATATATATATATATATATATAATATATATATATATATATGTGTGTATGTATGTGTATGTGCGTATGTGCAAATGTGTGCAGACGTTACGTTTAATGTGCACACTATTTTTCAATCAAATTATAGCAGGAACGCCTCTGTTATGAACATGCATATGTATGTATACATTCCAGTCTGTAGGCAGTTTGTCAAAGAAGGTATAGCAGAACAATCTATCAGATGAGCCTACCAGTGCATGAATCTGTGCAAAAGGTATGTATGTATGTCTGTTTTGGCGGGTGTCTTTGTAAATCAAAGCAGCTTTCCCCGCAGTGTGTGTGTGTGTGTGTGTGTTTGGTTATTAACTCAATTTGCTGCGAGGGGCAATTGATCGTAAACCTGTTCTCGCAGCGCTCGCACGAAACGAAGAGATTTAAAATGGAAATGAATACATCCGAATAACATCGGATGCCTGCATGACATACAGTCGTTCTCCACTCCAGAACCTGTACATATATATCACGGGAATCGTTTGATGCGTGTTGCGTCCCAATCTACGTTTTGGGACAGTTTTGTTGGGTGGCCTATTTCGTTTCCGGTCAATACAACCCAGGTTTGTAAGTTAGGAAAGTAACTTTCACGTTGGGGATGGATCGCTTTGAAAATCATTTTCTACCAGGGATTTCACACTCATGGGCCGTTTTCTGTATAATTTACGCTTACTGGAGTGAATGCAATGACCATTTTATAGCTCTACATTCAATGAACATCGGCTAAGTTTTCCAGCAATAAAACGAAATATGATAATAATTTAGTGTCCTTGGCGGATTGGAAAAATCGCGCTACAACAAGTGACCGAATAATTAGCAACCCTGATAAAATAAAAATAACCATTCGAGTATCAAATAAAAACACTATTATTCCCACTATTCAGAAGACGTACTCTACTCATATGGAACAAGCCCACAGGGCCCACTGAGTTGAATAGGCTGTAAACAAGTCTACAGCTATATAATGTTCACTACTTTTACAATATACATAGTATAGTTACAGTGTATGTTTTATACTAACTAATATCCTTACAATTATTATTAAATACGGAACCCATGGAAGAGCATTCATACTGGATATAAGAAAGGCAGGTAAGGAATTAAAATCTTTTATGGTGACTATGCATATGACTCCAACACAGGTAAGTTCGGAATTTTCTCATCGTTAGCAATCTAATATCGGTAATAGTTTTTTTTTAACTTGCAACAGTAGAAATGTTTATATCTTAAATATCGTCGGTCACCAAGAGATAATCGCTTTTAAGGCCTCAAATGGATCAAAGAGAGAGAGAGAGAGATAATAAAGAACCTCTCTCACTCTCTCTCTCTCTTTCTCTCTCTCTGTCTCTCTCTTTGTCTCATCCCTTTGAGGCCTTAAAAATCAATTATCCTTAGGTAACATTACTTTCTCATTAAAGCCACCGAAAATGTCAAAAGTTTTAAGGAGTAATAAGCGACTTGCCTCTCAAAAAAATAAAAAAATAAAAAAATATTTAAAAAAAGAGTATAAGACGATTAGACGTCTTTTCCAATATATTTTTTTCTTTTTAGTGGCGAAAATAATACAATGTTTATAATATTTACCGTAAAAAAATTGCAATAAAAGGAAGAGATATTTGCAAGAGATGTTTAGCATAATAAAAGACTGATGGGGGAGGTGGGAGCGTTAAAACGAAAACAAACTGAAAAGAAAAAAACACTTTCAAGTTGCAAAAAAAAAAGATACATCCGAGACTATTAAACTAACCAAGTGAAAACTAGTTTTCATTATACCAACAGAAGTTTACTAGATAAACAGCTTCAAATGAAGTGGTATATTTCTAGAGTCGACGAAAGCAGAAATCCCACATACGTATCCCCAGTTAAATATTTGATGCTGAATGCGTTACAATATCCGCTCTTGTTTTTCCTAAACGCCCAATTGTTTGTCCGACAAGTTTCGTTGAGAGAGAGAGAGAGAGAGAGAGAGAGAGAGAGAGAGAGAGAGAGAGAGATTGGATATCTGCTCTTGAAAAAAGGTTTTATAATATAAAAATGTCAGGTCTTACAGTAAGGATGAAAATAAAGACTAAGAAGGAACGACAGCGGGGAAAATTACCTTTGGTAATGAATACAGCGAATACACTATGATATATGGATGCTTTTCAATGAAATGTTGCGAGACTCACTTAGATGCAACCCATTTCAACACAAATCAGCAACCAATTCAAAATATTTTCCAATATAGAGCCTGTCATTTGCCTAGAATTCACCTTCAATGAAAACGGTGAGTTTTTTTTTTATATAATTAGAAATACTCTACACATAACCTCTCTGGGGATATTCAGTGTAATTATATTTTTTAAATAAATATGATTATTATCCATTTTCCTATTCTGTAGTGTACACAATTACGATCGATGTTGTTTGGTGGTTTTACCCAAATCAATTAGTAAACACACGCAGCATTCACAGGGCCATCCCCAAAGATTTGTTCTTAATAAATTTTACCTTTATTTGATAAATTCTTATCGAAAATTAAAGAGGCAAATCAGCTTGGCAATGCCTAACCGGAACAATTATTAATAACATGGTAGAATAAAAGAATAAAGAACAATCTCACGATAGACAGTCCTCCAAAATCCTATAACATACAGTTGATATATTTCTGAAAGGTGACTTTTCAGACAAGAATGAAACTTGAAGAGTTGCATGAAGTCAATAACAACTGACCATGAAACTGTTAGGGCGAAGGGACCCAGTGTACTTGGACCAACTGCTAAACATACTTTTATTTTTATTAGGATTCACTTTCGTACTTTCGTATCCTATAGTTACATTTTTTTACTGTCAACTAATTTTAGCATTGATGCAGACAAAGACCGTCGTTTGCAGGCCCAAACGCATAGCACGGTCAAAGGAAGCACTGAATTCAAAACCAAGCATCTTAGATTCATGAAAAATATCTTGGAAATTAAATTATGCACCAGAAAACTAAGGAGCAGCTGATTATATTAAACGCATGCAGTCAAGTGTTCTACCTAAATGACGACAAAAAACATTAGGTAACAGTGATGTTAATAAACCTGGGTGGTAATCCTGCTGGCATGAGCTATTACCGCATTTAACTAATGAAGTAATAGCTCCATGTCTCCAACATGTTAAAAAGGACCCTGTACTTATGGTGGTATCCATAAAAAGCAACGGAAAATAACCGTATGGATTTAGACCCCCAAACATATGTTAAGCAATAGATTCTTAACTTCAAGGGACTAATATTTGTAGGAAATAGCGATTAAAAAACTCATTGTTCTGCTCTATCACAAATTAGCCAAACGGGTTGCCTTTTCCTGAGTTAGCTCCTAAACCTGCAGATTTATGTAAGGGTACCATATCGTTCATATTACGGAGTTTTATCTGAAGTTTACACAGCAACTTAATTCCATCAGCGAGGAACGAAACCTCACACCATATTCTCCTTCAAAGCTAAACCCTTTTCCAATACCTTACCGAGGGTTTAATTCCCATCAAATGCGATAATCGAATATGTTCAAGTCCACCTGCTGGAAAAGGGGTTTCTCCATGCGAGCAAATACTTTGATTTAATAATATCACATGTGATTGATACCAGCCATTTAATAATAGCCCCTTCCCTAATATTCCAGGAAATCGATGGATTCCGATTCCATTCATCAGAGCAAATTCTACAGTTCAAATGAAGTAACAAAGACATCAATCTACAAGGATAATGACTGAAATTGACTTCAACACTGCAACTCATATACTGGAGAGAGAGAGAGAGAGAGAGAGAGAGAGAGAGAGAGAGAGAGAGAGAGAGAAGCTTTAATTCCCTACTTAGGTCAGTAGAGGAATACTAGATTTTCAAGGAAACTTGCAATACCACTTACTTTCAAATACCACAGGAATCTAATTTCATTGAAACTCGTTTAGTAAAAAATTTATTAATTAACACTGCTTTGGCCTCCGACCCTTAACAATGAATGAAAACAGTAGAGCATATACATACACATACATACATACATACAGTTTAAATGTCTGGCAAAATATCCAGAGAGAGAGAGAGAAGAGAGAGAGAGAGAGAGAGAGAGAGAGAGAGAGAATTTAGTAAGACATATCGGAAATTTATTCAGGCGACACTGTCTAACCTTGGGCTCAACAAAAAGGATAAAAATAAAGACTTTCAGTGAACATCACTTCTTTACCATATTCAAGGATAGGCCTAACAAAAATTCCATTGCAATTTATGGCCCTATCCTCCTAAAAGAATTGTTAGCTTTCTGAAAGACTGCCTCGGGGATTTTGTAGTGGCTTGCTATCACAGAATTATTCATACTGTTGGCAATATTTCCATCTTTCTCATTTTCACTATTAGCGATATTTCCATCTTTCTCATTTTCACTATTCGCAATATTTCCATCTTTCTCATTTTCACTATTAGCAATAGTTCCATCTTTCTCATTTTCACTATTCGCAATATTTCTATCTTTCTCATTTTCACTATTAGCAATATTTCTACCTTTCTCATTTTCACTATTAGCAAATATTTTCCAATTTTCTTTCTTTCCATTTTCCAACTCATTTTCACGATTCGCAATATTTCTATCTTTCTCATTTTCACTATTAGCAATATTTCTATCTTTCTCATTTTCACTATTAGCAAATATTTCTTTATCTTTCTCATTTTCACTATTTTCCGCAATAGTTCCATCTTTTCATTTTCACTATTAGCGATATTTCAATCTTTCTTCATTTTCACATCGCATATTTCCATCTTTCTCATTTTCACTATTAGCAATAGTTCCATCTTTCTCATTTTCACCTATTCGCAATATTTCTATCTTTCTCATTTCATATTAGCACTATTTCTACCTTTCTCATTTTCACTATTCGCAATATTTCCATCTTTCGCATTTTCACTATTAGCAATATTCTATTTTTATTTGCACTATTAGCAATATTTCTATCTTCCATTTCACTATTCGCAATATTCCATCCTCTCATTTCACTTATTAGCAATAGTTCCATCTTTCTCATTTTAACTATTCGCTATTTCTAATCTTTTCCATTTTCACTATTAGCAATATTTCTATCTTTCTCATTTTCACTATTAGCAATATTTCCATCTTTCTCATTTTCACTATTAGCAATATTTCCATCTTTCTCATTTTCACTATTCAGCAATATTTCTATCTTTCTCATTTTCACTATTAGCAATAGTTCCATCTTTCTCCATTTTCACTAATTCGCAATATTTCCATCTTTCTCATTTTCATTATTACAATAGTTCCATCTTTTCTCATTTTCACTATTCGCAATATTTCTATCTTTCTCATTTTCACTATTAGCAATATTTTTCATCTTTCTCATTTTCCACTATTAGCATTAGCCATCTTTCTCATTTTTCCACTATTAGAGTATTTCCATCTTTCTCATTTTCACTATTAGCAATATTTCCATCTTTCTTCCATTTTCACGATTAGCAATATTTCTATCTTTCTTTTTCATTTTTCAATATTCGCAATATTTTCTATCTTTCTCCTTTTCCACTATTTTTCACCAATATTTCCATCTTTCTCATTTTCCGTTACAATATTTCTCTCTTTCTCATTTTCACTTCAGCAATATTTCCATCTTTCTCATTTTCACTATTAGCAATTTATTTCCTTTCTTTCCTTTTCCATTTTCCTATTCTTTCCATTCTTCTCATTTTCACTATTGGCAACATTTCCATCTTTCTCATTTTCACTATTACATATTCCATCGTTTCCCCATTTTCAACTATTGCAATATTTTCCTCTTTCTCATTTTCACTATTAGCTATGTTTCCATCTTCTTCATTTCACTATCAGCATATTTTTCCATCTTTCTCATTTTCACTATTAGCAATATTTGCCATCTTTCTCATTTCACTATTAGCAATATTTGCATCTTTCTCATTTTCACTATCAGCAAATATTTCCATCTTTCTCATTTTCACTATTCGCAATATTTCCATCTTTCTCATTTTCACTATTAGCGATATTTCCATCTTTCTCATTTTCACTATTAGCGATATTTCCATCTTTCTCATTTTCACTATTAGCGATATTTCCATCTTTCTCATTTTCACTATTAGCTATATTTCCATCTTTCTCATTTTCACTATTAGCGATATTTCCATCTTTCTCATTTTCACTATTAGCAATATTTCCATCGTTCTCATTTTCACTATTAGCAATATTTCCATCGTTCTCATTTTCACTATTAGCAATATTTCCATCTTTCTCATTTTCACTATTAGCAATATTTCCATCGTTCTCATTTTCACTATTCGCAATATTTCTATCTTTCTCATTTTCACTATTTGCAATATTTCCATCTTTCTCATTTTCACTATTCGCAATATTTCCCTCTTTCTCATTTTCACTATTCGCAATATTTCCATCTTTCTCATTTTCACTATTAGCAATATTACCATCTTTCTCATTTTCACTATTAGCAATATTTCCATCTTTCTCATTTTCACTATTAGCAATATTTCCATCTTTCTCATTTTCACTATTAGCGATATTTCCATCTTTCTCATTTTCACTATTAGCAATAGTTCCATCTTTCTCATTTTCACTATTAGCAATATTTCCATCATTTCTCATTTTCATTTTCTATTAGCAATATTTCCATCTTTCTCATTTTCACTATTAGCAATATTTCCATCTTTCTCATTTTCACTATCAGCAATATTTCCATCTTTCTCATTTTCACTATTAGCAATATTTCCATCTTTCTCATTTTCACTATTAGCAATATTTCCATCTTTCTCATTTTCACTATTAGCAATATTTCCATCTTTCTCATTTTCACTATCAGCAATATTTCCATCTTTCTCATTTTCACTATTAGCAATATTTCCATCTTTCTCATTTTCACTATTAGCAATATTTCCATCTTTCTCATTTTCACTATTAGCAATATTTCCATCTTTCTCATTTTCACTATTCGCAATATTTCCATCTTTCTCATTTTCACTATTAGCGATATTTCCATCTTTCTCATTTTCACTATTAGCGATATTTCCATCTTTCTCATTTTCACTATTAGCAATATTTCCATCTTTCTCATTTTCACTATTAGCAATAGTTCCATCTTTCTCATTTTCACTATTAGCAATATTTCCATCTTTCTCATTTTCACTATTAGCAATATTTCCATCTTTCTCATTTTCACTATTAGCAATATTTCCATCTTTCTCATTTTCACTATTAGCAATATTTCCATCTTTCTCATTTTCACTATTAGCGATATTTCCATCTTTCTCATTTTCACTATTAGCAATATTTCCATCTTTCTCATTTTCACTATTCGCAATATTTCCATCTTTCTCATTTTCACTATTCGCAACATTTCCCTCTTTCTCATTTTCACTATTAGCAATATTTCCATCTTTCTCATTTTCACTATTCGCAATATTTCCATCTTTCTCATTTTCACTACTCTGTAGTAATCGTAAATTTTATTGCTCACATTGTTCCCCTTTCTTATTCTTACTATCGTCATTCTTCTACGTCTTCTGAACTTGAATAAATTAGGCCTTTATGAAACCAAAGCTCCGAAAACGTAATTAAGAATACAACCAGGATACTAAAAACAAAACTCCAAATCACGACCTATACAACTATAAACTAAAACCCAAATAAATAGAAGTAAAGCCGCCCCCATGTTCATTAGCAACGACTGAATGGATCGCGTTCATACATACTGCCAACTCTCCAGTAGTTTAATTGTCATGAATATTTCAGTTCGGATTTCCAATCTTATCTTGACTTCGCTAATAACCTCACGGTTTCGTAGGTAGCAGAGTATAAAAATGGAAATCACCGTTGCCTCCGACATTATCAAATAATAAATTACATAACCGTGAGACATTAGAACGTAAGAATGGCCGAAAAATGATCTTGCTCATATAACAACGAAATAATATAAATGAATATGATTTGTGAATCAACTAAAACCTTCAATTCATTCAAACTTGCATGCGTGTTGTGCAAAAGCGTAAAAATATGCCCATCGTGTCGATTTTATGCACACTAAGAAATAAACGAGAATAAATAATTTCTCTAAAAACAAAGTCGAATATAGTATATATCTCTTTTATGTCTTTTACGTCAAATGATAAGGCCAAGGTAGGAAAAAATGAGAGGACAGCATCTTTGACGGACTGCAAATTTTTTAACATATTACAAGAGCATCTGACTTTGCCTCCTAAGGATAGCTTTTAATGATGAGAGAGAGAGAGAGAGAGAGAGAGAGAGAGAGAGAGAGAGAGAGAGAGAGAGAGAGAGAGAAAGTTGTGCCACATCTGCTCTCTGGAGAGTGAAAGAGAGGCAGACAGAGAGAGAGAGAGCAGTGCTCTCTCTCTCTCTCATTCCCAGTTCAGCTTTCGCAATATTTCCTTAATAATGCTCGAAAGTATGCCACTGAAGGCGTCATTAAAATTCTTTACCATCCTGATGCTTGTGAACCGAGATAATTAGAATATAGTGCTGATAATTATAACTTTTTAAAACCATTAATTGCATTTCAGGTTAAAACTGTTATGTTAATGGTCTCATACTTCTGCTCCTGTTTAGAATAACTTTATTTTTTCTATATTAGCTTATTAATGGATATGTTATCTTTTTTGGGGGGGGAGGGCGCCTTTGTAATAATATTAAAGCAAAACACCAACGTAAGGTCAAGACAATTGCATCTGCGCTATGAAATAAATTAATATATTATATATATATATATATATATATATATATATATATATATATACAATTTTATATATATATATATACATATATATATATATATATATATATATAATATATATATATATATATATATATATATATATAGATATATATATATATATATATATATACTAATAGCCTTTTACTTCGGTTTTATTATTTTATTTGGGCGGAATTTGATGCTTCCACGTTTTTTTTATTTGTGAATAAAGTGCCAGAGCTTTATTTCGTGGCATCAAATACACGAGAGAGAGAGAGAGAGAGAGAGAGAGAGAGAGAGAGAGAGAGAGAGAGAGGAGAAGAGAGAGAATCCTTCCCGGGAAGATATATCTGTCAAGTTTGGGGTCGACAGCAGTTGGAAAAGAGATAGGCCTAAAAAATCATAAAAGCGAATTAAGGATCTATTC
>NC_087221.1:28630794-28635794 GCF_015104395.2 Macrobrachium nipponense
GAATAGGATGACACATTGACAATAATAATATAATATAATATAATAATAATAATAATAATAATAAATAATAATAAGGACGCAGGATGCAACCCGGAACCCCACACTATAAACAACACCCAGTCGAATTGGATGACATATTGACATATAATAATAATATAATAATAATAATAATAATAATAATAATAATAATAATAATAATAATAATAAGGACGCAGGATGCAACCCGGAACCCACACTATAAACAACTCAGTCGAATAGGATGACATATTGACAAAAAAATAATAATATTAATAGTAGTACTAATAATTAATATTATAATGATAATCAGTATCATTGTAGTAATAAACTATTTGTGTTAATTTTCCCGAAAACCCTTTAAATTGCTAAAGGTAATCTTTCCACGCACTAATTACCAAGTCAGTTAACCGATTAATTAGGATGAAAATCGCGCGATTACTTCACACAAGCGGAAACCGATAATACATTTAATTATCCGCGAAATCAAGCGGTAATCTCTATCTATCCCAACCTAAAATTAAACTGCATTTTACATCAGGATGCAGCATTTACCTGTATCAGACCGAGGATCTAGTTAAAAACTTAATTATCCCAGTTATGCGTACTATACTTTGGATGTTATCGGTTACAAAAAACAACACCTTTATTTGGTCTGCTAGGAAATTCTTATCACATAAAACACGATGGGGTATCATATACAAATGGTATAATGTAAAGCAAGCCATGCGCGTAAAGGACTGACTGACACGCTGATTTGACCGAGATTGGCATGAACAGGCCAATCTCTATCGTATATGGGGGTTAAAAAAGACAAACTCGGAAAGACTAGCCAGTCCTCTCATCTTTTCAACATGAACAACCAGACAGGTCAGTCTAGCCAAGACTAGCATTATCCCCCGCCAGTCTGTGGTGTGTGTGGGGATGGACTATCAGGACGACAGGGTTGACCCACCTATTTTGACACGGATTTTATTCCTTACCTTTCAGTAGTCTGCAGTTTCGCCCCCGTGGTAGTAATCTGCACTTTTGCTTCCCGCGGTAGTAGACTGCAGTTTTGCCCCACTCCTCCCGGTCGTAATCTGAAGTTTTGCCCGTCGTGGTTACAAGGAGTTACTAGGATTAGGATGTCTCAAAAAATTGTTAGCCCATCCGAGGAGACATCGTGTGCTCACTTATCTGTAGGAACAGTTTTTACTGTGTATTCACAGTGTCCTAATGATTTTGTCTAGCTTTCTTTTAAACTTTTCCACACTGTTGAGTAGTCTTCAGTTTTCCCATATGTACTATATGGGCCCAAGATGTGGTCTTTTGATTTACTGATTTTCACAGCAATGTTGCTAGGAACCTTAATGTTGCAATTAACCTTTCCTCTGGAGGCATAGACTTCCTTATTACTGTATCTTTTTTTTTTTTTTTTTTTTTTGGAGACATAAGGAATAAAAGATCGCCGAAGACATCATCAGTCATTCTTAAATAATTTCTATAATCTTCCGGGTTATTTTCATTTAATTCTTTCAATAAAGTCATATGATAAAACCTCTTTCTTAGCCATGGTTTCACCCATACTTTACGATTTTTCTTGCATATTTCATGCTCGTATCCGTCTTGCAGGGGTGCTATTGTCATTGTTGCACTTATCTTTCTTTTATTTGGTGCCATGATTTAAAAGTATTCATTATATCAGGATAGTACAGGACTGAAAGGAACACGGCCACTGCATACTAGGTCTGCCCTCTCGAAATATGCGTAGAGCAAGGAATCTGTGGGTATGGGCATTACCCAGGCAGTCTCGAAATATGCGTAGAGCAAGGAATGTGCGGGTATGGGCATTACCCAAGCGGTCTCGAAATATGCGTAGAGCAAGGAATCTGCGGACTGGAGCGCGCGCTAATCCGTCTACACACCCGACGTCGTCTAATCCGGGCCTAAATCTCTCATCACTGTACTGTGTTTTTTTCCATCTGTCCACTCGCCTGTGGTGTTTGCGTATGGTAACACTGCGTCCCGGCCTTTAGATGGTTACATTCAGCTTACATTCAACAATAATAACAATATCCTATTTCGAATATTAACGATGTAATTCGCATACAGCAAATTATTAAAATACTTTTCAGTTGCAAATGTACACCCAGATATCCTATTATTTACCTAAAACTTACACATAGCGTAACTATCTAAAGCCTGGGACGCAGTGTTACCATACGCAAACACCACAGGCGGATGGACAGACGGAAAAAAAACAGAGTATAGGTACACTACATAACTTAGGCGGGCCACTCACAGTCGATCTGGTCGTACGATAACTGAGTAGGAGAAGACTCCAAAAAAAGTGACTGCAAACTCAAGTTACTGCCCGGTCTGAACAAAGTAGTCAGTCTTAAGTTGGCAGCCACACAGTTCGGACGTGGCGGAGGGAATATCTGATAATGAACCATATATACTCAGACTGTGCCGTTGCAGCCAATATAACAATGAAAAAAAAGCCACGAAAAAGAATATTGGGTCAATGATTGGTTGTTGAAGAAAGAAAATCTCACATATATTCTTTTTAAAGGAAATACAGGTAGCTCCCAGGGATTGCTATGATAAACGTAGAAGTGGACGAGTCAACATTCAATTTTGTAGGAAGATAATAACGGTCGTACAAAAGGACACATGCATGACGAAATCCACAACGCCCTAAGGCAGGCCAAGTGCCACATTACGCTACTTAGCGACTGACTGTTCTTATCAAGATATAAAATTGAGTGTGGCCATATCGCTCAAAGATCTTGGAAGAGTCATGCTGGAGACATGTTAAGCTATTAGGACAACGCTCTGCAAAGACTACATAATAAAGATAAATAAAACTCATGTATACATGTTTGTATCCGATAAAAAGTAAACAAACTTTTAGAAACTCAAAATAATTGACTTCTACAAATATACCAAACAGTTTGTAGTGTATAAAATTAGTAAAGGAAATTACAAAAGTCAAAAGTTAAAAGGTAATAAATCTTTGTGTAACCAGTCATTACACTACACTATTTCGCAATCAACACCAAGTGCGTACAAGAAAATTATAAGGGTATGAGGGAGGTTTTATTACCTCCCATAATGATTTTACTATTACATCGTCTCCAGTTCTCCTTTAAATCATATATCATTTAAGAGCTTTTTAGCATATATTCTTATTTCGTTTATTTTCTTATTTTTCTTTTACTTTGGAATATAAATGATTAAACGTCCTGAGCGAGGCACCGATTTTTTGTTTTGTTTTGAGAAATAACTTCACGTATTGTATAATATGCATTACTATTTATATATATAAATATATATATATCTATATATATATATATATATATATATCTATATATATATATATATATATACATATATATATATATATATATATATATATATATATATATATATATATGTGTGTGTGTGTGTATAATATATATATATATATATATATATATATATATATATATATATATATATATATATATATATATATATATTAAAAATTTGTACTTTGAAACCTTGTCGTTACTCCAGGATCTAGAAACGCTACGTCCTTCAGTCTCCAACATCACTGTGTTGAATGAAAATTTTATGCAATTCAATTTTGTTTACACTCATAAGGTAAACTGCAATTATATAAAATTTGACAAAATTCAGCATGTAAAGAAATAAGAAAAATATTTATATATATCATATCTAAGGGACGAAACGTCTTATGCAACACTAACTGATTTCTTAGATGTCTCTACTTTCATTAATTCTTTGCTACATGAAAGACTTATATATATTATTAATCTTTTTGTTCACCATTTCTTTCGTTGCACCAGGACACGTTTTTCTTTAGTTTCTCAAATATCGACTGATAAGCTGCATTTCTTTTGTGTTTGTCAGAATATTCTTTACTTTTTATATTCCACAGACATTGCTACGACTTATAAATCGCGAAGAACCCCGTCCAGAAGTCTTTATCTATCGAAAGTCTGAAATGTTGAACGATATCCTCTTCTGTGCCGCTTCTTGGTAAATGAACCTCCTAGTTCAAGCCTCGTCGAAGACACCACTCACGGTCAAAGTATCAGTTCTGAACGACTTAATCTGAGAGACCTTAATTTGACTGTCGTGTCGGACCGTGAGTTGCTCATTCTAACCTCAACTGACAGGTTTGTCGATCCAGCTTGACTTCCGGGCTTGATTAGATCAGACTTGACTAAAATACACCCCACTCACATTCAAACTTGTTTAAACTCCGCCCATTTCGATCAGGCATGACAAATCCTATCTATCTTGAGTGGCCGGCCGTGACCTCTCGTAGTAGGGAAACAATTGTGTGTGTACACGTGTGTGTGTGTGTGTGTGTGAAATCGGCCGTGGATCTACTAATTTACTTGTAAAATGAAAATATTTTGCTGAATGGGACAATTTGACCAAAAAAAAATTTCTATATCCAAATGATACAGTCATACTGGCGGATTATCGAAGCATACATCAAATTTTGTTTATGAATCTTTAGTTTTAGATGACTTCGTATGAAATATTCCGTGGAATAAAGGGTAATAGATCTCCCAGGGAATTAACATAGAAGTACTCGAAATTCATGGATGCTATTTCATTTGACAGCGAAATAATTATGATGTAGACCATAAGAAAAATCAGACTTTTAGTGAATAAATACTAATAAAATTATCTGAATTGAAATCGCGATACCTGAGTACTTCACATCAAATCAAAATCGAAATCATACTTCACCATTCCCTTATTCATATTTCGTGTCCCAGAAATAGGAGAAAATATCAATAAATGAAAAAAAAAACTAAATAAATGCAACCGAGAGTGAGAAATCCAGAAAAGGAATAACCTGCGGTATTCAGGGTTTAATATGCGACAACCAGGAATTAAAAATAAAAAAAACTCTAAGCATTTCCTATCCACAGACTTGTAGGCAAAAAAAAACCTCCTTCATTAAAGCCTCATATTGC
>NC_087221.1:28640794-28655794 GCF_015104395.2 Macrobrachium nipponense
AAAGAGTCCAGTACTCTCATGTTTAGAAAGTTTGTGTATGAACTCGTATTACTTCAGCGACGAGACATCATGAAATCAACAACTGTTTACACATTCCTGATTTCATATGCAATACTCGAGCGATTTCACAACACAAATCGTGCTGTCATTTCTGATTAGTCGGTCTCTTCTATATTTCAGTACTTGTATCTAAATTACCTGAATAACCAGCGTTCTGAATTAAGCCTTACATCAACTTATCTTGGAGAGCCAGCAATCCTAATATAGTCGTAATAAGAATTAACATTCAATTTTATCTGTGAATGGGCATTTGGTTTTGTTTACCACTGAGTTAACTCATAAATAACTATCGTTATCCTTCTTTGGTAGTTTTGTTAACTGTCGCCTTATAAATGACTACTTTACTTTATTTCCTGTACTGGCAATTCTTAAATGAAGCTGTCGAGTACGATATCCATTCCCAGTTTACGTAACTGGTACGCATACGGAATATATTATATTTTAGTAATGGCATCAAGCTCCTAGGAATATCCTCTGTCTTTTGGTGGAATTAAATCCGTGTAGTCTGCTTATACCACTAAAACATGAAGTCTTAATCATCTCAGTTTACTACGAATTCGGTAAATGGGAGTTTAAGCTCTCATACAGAGTACAACGATTTATTAAACTAACAAATTTATCCGCATTTTTTTTTTTATATGGCACTGTGGTTTCGAAATGCTACATCAAATAGTTCTGAAATATAAGGGTAGAATGATATTACAAGATCCCTCACTGTTTATAACATCAATGATTTCTTAGATAGCAACAGCATATTTCCCTTGTTAGCCGTCAAACACATTTCACTAGACAACATTTTGCACTAATGACCACCTGCTCGCTACTGTTATTTTTTTTCCCCCCCTTCCGACGTAATTGTTATTTCTGCCGCTCTGCGAACTGCATAAGCGGATTGTCTCTCTTCACTATAGGGATAATTGGAGGGCTTCAAATATTCGGCTTTGTGGTACAAAATGTTGGTAAAATTGAAGACTCTCCGAATCACAGTGTCATACTCATGAGGACGATTTACGATAATGCATAATATCTCATGCACTGTTTACTTTGATATTCAAGAAAGATTAGGCTATCAATGTAATTCAAACAATATTTCCCTAATTTTTCCATGGTTGATTGCCTCATGTTGATCTCGCGACTGAAATATGTTTTCAAAACAGGCCAACTTTTAAAGAAAATGATTTATGCTTCAAAGGATTTTTGTTTCACTTTTGTTATAGAAAAAATATAAATGTAATTATTTTCTGATGAAACAGTTTTAAAGGACGTAAAACTCGAAAAAAAATGGGGATGTACATACAGGTCTAAAAATATCTCTTTAAACCAAATCTGCCTAAAGTTGGGATTGAGCTCTGATTCCTTTGTAGTGAGTCTTCAGTTATTTCGTAAGGAAAAAGCACAACAACACCCGGTTGTGAGAAAATGTCGGAGCAGATAGGAACCAAAAGAACAATATAGCTTATAGAAAAACAACCACAAGACTTCCAGCACACAGCAAATGAAAACAAGAGTTCAGCAAAGGTCGATGGAAGTGTAGTGGAACTGACAATGAATCCTGACAGCCCAGGTTTAAATAGCCCTCCAACGCAGATACCAAAGTCAACAAGGTGTGATCCGACCTTCAGCTTGCTCGGGACGTATGCAAGACTGTCCCCTCATGCATAACTTGTAAACATTATATTTTCAACTTTCAACGTAAATTCAAACGTTCTAAATTTTCTGTCAGATAGAGCCTTGTTTCACCAACGAAAATTAAAATAAATACTATATTTTATTAGAAATAATTTTTCTGTACTGTTTAACGTGCGCGTTATTCATTTTTTTTGACATTTTCATTCTAACAAATAAATCATAAATATCCTATCCTAAAATTCCTGTATCTTTAAATCAACGCAAAACATTTTTCAGACATTTTTAAGCTCTTCCAAAGACCTTTCCAACAACAACAAAGTAGTTTGTTGGCTGACTCCCCGAGTAAGCGAAAAGGTACCCAACACTTACTACCCTACAGGTAACTCTTAAGAGGGGAAATAGCGGCTGGTACGAAACAAACCCAATCAATCATCAATTACCAATAATAACAGATACTTACTGACGTGCCTCGATTTGAGTCCAACACAACCATTAATAACTTCGCGAGATAAACTACTTCCCTCCTCCAACCCCCGACCAGGGAACCTCACTCAATCCATTGGTCCCCCTCTCCCCCCTATCCACTGCCAAAGGGTCTCCCGATATTCCCTCCAATTCCTTCTATCTTCCATCTCCCCATCTCAAGGCCAGGTAAGCAATAACCTAGAAAGGGCTCTTGCTCATACAGCAACTGGAATCCAAAGATAGATCTACTGCTGCAACGAGTTGTCATCCGAGATTGTTTTATCTTCGCAGATTCACGTATCTTAAAATAGTTGGCTTAAATATAACAATAAAAATACACTCATAATCATTAGCTTTGTCATTAATATACATATATATTTCTGACCTCAAATAGTCTTTGCGCTAGCACACGGCAGGTCGTGATTTTTGGATTTGTAACCCCGCCCCCCCCCCCCCCACACTTAGGTGTGTATAATATTAGATATATATAGATATATATATATATATATATATATATATATATATATATATATATATATATATATATATATATATATATATATATATATATATATATATATATATATATATATATATATATATATTATATATATATATATATATATATATATATATATATATATATATATATATATATATATATATATATATATATATATATATATATATATATATATATATATATATATACATATATATACACAAACCGAGAGACCCGCAAGAGAAATGTCATTATATAGGATTTAACTGATATCTTCAACAATACCCTCAAATAATGAGGCTGTCGACCTTACTTAATATTTAAAGTCCTTTTAATTACTAGGACTTATTATAACATATAAGGAAGGCCTTTGTCATCTATTATATGAAGTCTAAATATCACGAAATGAAAAACATTAGTCCATAAAATCTTACTCTTGATAATTTTCAGTACCGGACAAATTTTCCAAACAAATCTGGACATATCTCTTTCACTTACTTAGATAAATGACATTGCTCAATATGATTCAACTCTATTGGGAAACTATACATAATTAAAACAGTTATTTTGACGGTCATTTGATCCACGATTTCAGATTGAATCACGAATATCATTTTTTAAGAATATTCTTATTGTTAAAAAACCATAATTATATACTAAAATGCATTTCCATGTAGAAAACAAAGACTTTCGAACACCGTTCAGTGTAGACTTTTTCAACGTCTACACTGATGAGGAACACTGTTCAGGTGTTCGAAAGTCTTTGTTTTTTACATAGAAATATATTTTGATAATATATAATTGCGGATCTTTTAACAATTTGTTCTTCACGAGACTGTGAATTTCTTAACAATGTTCTTATTATTTTCTTCAAGGAAAATTGATTAACGTTTTTCAAAGCGTACTTCTCATACTGACTTGTGCTCCTTAAACATACTTAATCACATACTTGACCACAATAACAATTAGTAACGATGAGTAACAGCATCGGGCGGGTCTCCTGCGAGAGTCTCGCGGAGAAAAGCCAGGAGAACGAAAAGCTGCAGGTTTGGTTACGCGTTTGGTGTGTGAAGCAGGCCAGAGAACTTCTCGGAGGGACAACTCAAGAACAACTCGTTCAAACATCATCAAGAAGTTCTCTTTGTCTGTAAAGATAAACATCCTGTTTCGCGGAAGAAGAAGGAGAAGAAGAAGAAGAAGAAGAAGAAGGAGGAGGAGGAGGAGGAGGAGGAGGAGAGGAGGAGGAGGTAGGAGGGAGGAGGAGGGAGGAGGAGGAGGAGGAGGAGGAGGAGGAGGAGGAGGAGTGGGGGAGGAGGCTTCTTGATTAATTGCACACAAACGGAGCTCTTACGACGACTGATGCCTTTCAAGTCTTATACGTTTCCCTTCGTCGTTTCTTCGCGATCGCTATACCTAAAGGTGAAGTCAATAGAAAGTAGTTATTGCATTTTTATAAAAAGACAGTTCTCTCTCTCTCTCTCTCTCTCTCTCTCTCTCTCTCTCTCTCTATGGATGGATAGATGGAAACTAGGACTGAAGAGATACAACACATCTCATTGTGGGAACCTCTTCACATACAAGTGTGACACATGGAATAAACTACCTCCAGAAATTGTAAACAGCAACAGAGTGGAAGAGTTTAAAAGAAAGCCTGCAAAATCGTAAGGACACTGTGAATGAATAGTAAAACCTGCTCCTAGAGATAAGTGAGTACACGATGTCCCCTCGAATGGAGTGTAATAAGTCTTTGAGACGTTCTTATCCTTATAACTCACTCACTCGCTCTCTCTCTCATGGAGAGAGCTTGCAAAATATTACAATAACTTCTACCTGTGTTCTGATATTTGTTGAAAAAAGACATCACTTCAATCTACGCAGAACTTTCTATTCAGCGTAGTACGCAAAACATTCAAAAGTAAAAACTATCAGCCAGATCCAAAAACGCCCACTGATGAATATTCAGTGACAAATTACCTTCTCGCATGCGACAGCTATGTCACCGATTTAATATCTTCACGTTGACTATCCCCTCTTTTATCACATAGATCGTTCTTTCCCGCACAACGGAAACGCTTTTCATCAAAACTCGCCTTGATCCGAAAACAGCGTTTCCGGTTCGCATGACAAGAAACCCTATTCCTTTGTGTTCTTAATTTATGCGACCCATATGAACCTTAACTCAGCCTAAATCCGCTGTGGATTTCATTTACCTAATGCGCCGAATAGCGTATATACTTCCCACCGTCTCTCATTACATTTGTTCGTTAACTGAATTTCCGCATGAACTTTCGTATGATTAAAATGGCGCGTGACTGAACTCGATGCAATCCAGACGAAAATGACTTGCTGGGCCACCCAGTATGGGTTAATGGTTCTCCTAATGGCCTCGCTTCCCCAGGATGGTATTGCTTCTTCTAATAGTTTTACGTTACGGACACTTCTAAAGTAATGGCATCGCTTCTGATGACAGTTTGAAGCTGTCACTATTTTTAGAATATTTCAGTCACCAGCACAAGATAAAATGACAAATTTTAAATCAGTGTGTATTTTTCATAACTAGTAAGCTTGCAGTCTTAACGTACGGGAAAATTCTCCAGCAGGAGTTAGAGAATTTTCCCTCGTTAAGACCAAAGGTTTATTCAGTATACGAACAGCTAATTTCATGAAAATAACGCCCCTTCATACCAGTTTTAAAAACATAGGGTTCATGTCAAGACTAGCGAACCCACTATTTTTAAAGACAATAATATACCACTTTGATTTATATATATATATATATATATATATATATATATATATATATATATATATATATATATATATAATATACAGATATAAATCAAAGTGGTGTAATACTGTATTGAAAAATAGTGGTTTCGCTAATCTTGACATGATCCAAACAAAGCTTACTGAAATTGGAAACTTTATATTCGAAGAGTTATGAGTTTGAAAAGTAATAAATTGAATCGTCATGAAGAATAACAACAACTATAGACATTTCATATCTCGCACCAGTAATTACTGTGACACAGATTTTGAAAAATCGGGAAAAAGTTACGTCAACTCAACATCACAGAACTGTACAAATGTTTGGTTAAATATCATGAAGCCAAATCAGTCACCATTTCATAACACTTAAGGAGTCCTTTAATCTAACTACACCTCTGATCTGAATATTAATAAGACTATCTATACTGTAGTAACACAAAGGAATTTAAGAAGGAAAATTAACCAACAACTTGATGTAGCACAAAACAGAATAAAATGATCTCATAAACGTGCATTCATTTTTCATAAGTTTGTATTAACTTTCATGATGAACTGGCAATGGCCATTTGAATACCAAATTCATTCAATCTGCGTCATTGGATTCGGTATTTTGATGAATGCGAAAGCTATTGTGCGAAATACTTGGTACATGTGCTGTATGTAATTTGCATGCAAGCGTGTCATCCGCTATAATTCTATTCTCAGAAAATTACATTTCTTAATCTCTTTACAGAGACACTGTCGTTTTGTATTTGTGAAGCTCGTTTATAGTACTATTCACGTTGTTCGTCGTCTTTCTCTACCGTAGAAGGGAAAATGGTCGATCATTCACGCGAGTACTACAATTTGCTACACAGGAGAACTAAGTGGTCATTCAGTGACTTGAATCATCTAAGGATTTCCGTAGATTTAAATGATAACGCCTTTTAAAAGGAGTTCATTCTTCTATACAATAAAGACATTCTTACACTAAAGTCTGTAAAAATATCTTCCACGCAAAGCTAATCCGCATGACAAATCCTCTGAGGATTTAAGATTTACTTAGATTTAATTGGTAACGCCTTTTAAAAAAAGTTCATTCTTCTATAGAATCAATAGCTTTTTATACTGATTAAAGTCAGCTTAACTATCTTCCACGCAAGGCTGATCCGAATGAGACTGGTAGTTCCCTTCACTTCTTAGTTAGCGGCAGAGAGAAGCACATTCACTTCTTCAGGAGAATGCTATGTTAGTTTGAAAGAAGCAAAGCCATTAACTATTTAACAAAACCGAATAGTACTAACAAAGCTAGTTGCTATTCGAAGAAGCGACCACCAGCGAATTGCAGTATATTGCAAATCTGCATTCATAATGGCGGACTTGATACTGCATTAACGGTAATGGCTTTTCCAAAATTATTATTATAATAAACAGGAAGAAGTTACTGCCGCAAGAAAGAAAATCAACCATTATAATATGCAACTTGTCATCTTCTTCCAGGGGCTAAAACGCATTACTGACTAATTGTGAACAGGATATACATTCCCACTGTTAGTTTCATTCTCCTTCGTTCGTTTTCGTTATTCTCTGTGAAAAGATTCGTAATCATCCGAAGCAAGGGCGACACCGAGCGCTAATAAGGCAATAATTGCACAGATAATCAGCTAATTGGGGATTCATACCGTCGCTATTAAGATTGATGGTGATCCGTTGTAACGCCGCGAAATGATGATGGCTCATGGTATTGTGGCGCATTATACCGCTCCGAATGCGAATGAACTGGACGAAGCAGCAGACATTACAGACAATGATTACTGAAGTGGAAGGGGAAGACGGACAATAGTGTCACGAAATAGAAACATTATTGCATTTTCCGTCGTGTAACCAGAACGCACTTTCTCGCACTAAGGGAATACCGAGGAAAAATATTAATTGAACTGAGTATGTCAAGCTGAAAATGATGAAGGATAGCACATCACACACACAAAAATCACTGAAAAATTATATATGAGCAAGAAAATCACTAGAGCTACCTCACCCTTCATTTTGCACAAATAAAATTTACTGGAGCTATTCTTTTCAATACAATTTATTACTGTCAATAGTACCACTATGTTACCTACGTGATGTTCTATATATTGCTTTAGTCACGAAGTCCGCGCAGTTCTAATTCCGTCACAGAAAGATTACATAACACAAGGCCCATATTATGCGATAAGCCTCTATGACCTCATAAGGTGTAATTAAGGTTACGGGGTTATAAACCATCACGCAATGCAGACTATGACAGCAAATATCACACGAAGGAAAAGGTTATAATGCCCAGCGCTCAGTTCACTCACAGGGACTCTATGTAGACAGAACGAGTCTTCGGTGTCAATAATCTGTGCATGTTTTTTACAGCCTTTTATTATAAACGTACTACTAATTTTTGTAGGGATTTTTTTCTATCAGCAACATTAGTAAAAGATTTCAGCTTCCAAAGAAAGAGTACTGAAACATGAATCTCCAAAACGAGATTCAGTTCCATTGCTAAACCTGGCACAGGAATTACATAAACATTGGCTACATTTCATCATGGGAATTACAGTGCGTTGACAAATGGGTTTTCCTGCAACAGAAAAAGCAAAAAATATTATCTACTTTGTTTTTTATTATTTTTTCCAAGCGAATTCCATGAGGAACACTAACTGCATCCTCGACTAGTTTGTGTTATGAATAGAAATTGAACTGGAAAAATTATACTTCCAGTTTTTCTTTACCGGGTTTTTATCTTTTGTGGCTGTGCGTGCGCGCGTGCGGACGAAGAGACAGAAATACGGAGAGAGATACAAAAATACAAAGTATACTACTAAGTATACAATCATATAATTACGAATGAAAACTTTAATTGGAAAAAACGGAATAAATCGCCTGGAATACAACAACTTATCAAGTTAAAAAATTCACAGCAATTATAGAAAATGAAGTGTAAGTTCCAGTTTCCCCCTCCCCTCATCACACAAGAGAGAGAGAGAGAGAGAGAGAGAGAGAGAGAGAGAGAGAGAGAGAGAGAGAGAGAGAGAGAGAGTGGACCAAATGACAATTCAGTTCAGGGTACGCGATAACCCATTTGAATTTTAATCGCTCTTTCGCTTTTGAGGAAATTGTATTGATTTGCATGATAAAATCGAGGGCTGCAATCAAAATGGTGTTATCCGACGGGTTAATCTGATATCGCTGCTACAGACACGACATTTGGGAAGAATTCCCAAGTCCAAATTCCAAATAGAAATGTCCTTTGAAATTTTGATCAGACGATAACGGGATTCGGCCAAGTGTAGTAGGGGTGGATTTGTTCCCCGCCTTGTTTACATTTAATATGAATGAGAATTTCAAGTTACGTTTATTCCTGCGGCATGAATCGTTTCTTTGCGATGGGGGTAGTGTCATTTTACTTTTAAATTTAAAAAATATTCTTTAATTTTTGAACTAAAATTATGCTCTTCAATTTGCCTCTACTTCATAACCTGCTATTATTCGTCTTTCGCTTGAATTTCTTTAAGTTTATATTACTCAACAGCAAAGGTTCAATAGCAAAGGTATGAACGAGAAATTCAAGTCATGTTTATTGTTGTGCCACGAATCGTTCTTTACAATGGGGGTTATTGTTATTAGTTTTAAATCTAAAAAAAAAATGTTCTTTAATTCTTTAACATAATTGTTCTCAAATTCGCCTTAACTCCATAATTCTTCTATCGTTTCCATTTCTGTATTCATTCTTTATCTAATTCAATAACAAAGATAATTCGATTGTTTGGTATTAATAATCAGCTGAAATTACCTACAGCAACTAAAAAAATATACAATAATCATAAATACATAAGAAACTATAAACATCCTGATCAAGGGAACCGGTTGGGAGTAGAATTCATAAACAGGAACCCTAATTGCCACAAACTGCCATGAAACCCGTTTGCTAGCATCACTCGAATTATTCGTTCAAAAAAATGCAAAACTGATTTACGTCACTAGAATAGACAGACTACAATACCCAATACTCTGAAAGACAAAGTCAACAATTGCCTCATCCATTTGTCTATTCACGCTAGAACTTCAGCCCTAAAAAGATTAGTGGTCCAATCAACCAGTAAAGTGACGTATACTTCGTGTGAGTGGATGATTGCAGCTATTGATAGTCGTGCAGAGGTTAACGAACTTAATCCTTGGTTTTTTTTTTCTTTCTTTTTTTAGTTTTAGTTTTTCTTCAGTGACGTAAATCCCTAAGGTGGAATCAACTTTGCGGTAATTGATACAGTCCTGGCCGTAACGAAGAAAAAATTAATATTCTAGCAAAACCCCTTGTCTATATGTAGGGGTTTCCGTTTTCACTCTCTCTCTCTCTCTCTCTCTCTCTTTATATTATAATATATATATATATATATATATATATATGATATATATATATATATATATATTTGTGTGTGTATATATATATATATATTATTTCCTTTGGGGCTTTTACCTTTATTTATAGAATTATCACGTTCCAAACTTTCGTGATTCAGTTTATATATATATATATATATATATATATATATATATATATGTATATATATACATATGTATGTATATATATACATTATATACATATATATATATATATATATATATATATATATATATATATATATATAGATACTATATATAAATCTGTCCCTATTTATCTTCATAGATAGATAGATAGATAGATAACTAGATTTAGCTATAAATCAAACATATTATATTATATATCTATATATACTATATATAAACGATATATATATATATAATATATATATATACTATCTGTTTCCCTATATCTCCATATATAGATAATAAATAATATCTAGATCTTATAATCTGATAGATAATAGATAGATAGAAATAGATGATAATAAAGATTTACATATATACATATGTGATATATATATATATTTATATACACTATATATATATATATATATATATATATATATACATTATATATATATATATATCTATATATATATATATATATATACACACACACACATATATATATATATATATATATATATATACATATATTTTATATCTTTCTATTTTCAATGTAATTCTAGGAACGACCAAATCAATTAGAGACGTATTATCTCGGCATGCCACCTGGAAAACTTCTGGAAGTTTTTCAATTAAAACTGGTGACGTCATACCTTCATAACCCCAGTCAGCAGTGATTCATTTCCATTGCCGTGAGAACGAAGATTTTTTTGGGGCGCATCTGACAGGATATTCGATATTCCGTTATCAAATAAACCTACTGGACAATGGCATTTACATAGCAATCACCATTTCATTAAGTACATGAATACGCATCCCGGGAAAATTCATTAATAATACAAATTCATTTGGTCTAAGGCGTAAATCAATAACCATTTTAGCGCTTGATGTTTCTCGGTTGTAGTATGTAGTACAATAATTATTTATCATGAAACCTCAATTTGCGCTGAGTTTTCCCGTTTTATTTGTGACCTGTCCTCTTTTGAATTACTGTATTTTTGTTATTCACTTTAGCTATTGAGTCCTATTACAGTACAGTTGGCAGAAACGTATGATCTTATTCTAATAATACTTTTATATCTTAAAGTAATTAATCATTATTATTCATATCTGAAGTCCAATATGATCATTTTATTGAAGCAAAATTTTATTGCTAAAGATATTCGATACAGTGCGACATAAGTTAAAGCTGCTATTATGTAAAAGAAAAATAATTATCACGCTTTTCTTCTTGATGAAAACGATTTGATTTGATTTGATTTACATAGATTTTTGGCCTTATGCCAAGCACTGGGGCAACTAAGGCCATTCAGTAAAAGGTTACAAAGGTGCAACAGGAGGAAAACCTCGGAGTTGCACTATGAAACAATTGTTAGGAGAGGGTGGACAGTAAGACTGAAGAAAGAATATGAACGGAGGTACAGTAAAAGGAATGAAAGTAGTTGCAGCCAGGGGCCGAGGGAACGCTGCAAAGAACCTTAAGTAATGCAGCCTATTTTGTTTTCGTTCACACTAAGAATGATTCTGAATAGACGCCCATCATACGAAATATGAATATGTGCTTTTCATAGAACGGGAAAGGACAACACCACTACGAACAACAAAGATATCAAACCAACTTCAATGACACATCTTAATCGTTTCAACCCCGACCGCAATGAGACGTCCTTCCTAAGACAAAGTCCGAATAAAACAAGGAATTAAAAGGGGCCGGTAAATGAGGAGGCTTAACCCAGAAAACACCGACAGGCGGGTCATAAATTAAATCCTTACGGTCATTAAACAAAAGGCGTTACCACCTGAAATAATGGCTAACCACCGGCCATTTCTCGGTAAATTTCTAACTACCAGGAAATTCCCCTGAGCAAACAGTCTTCCACACATTCACGTGCTATCAGCCATTAGGTCCGCTTATTGCGTGGTGCCTGATCCGTCGCTATTCATATGTAGTAAAGGGCTAATCTTCATATTTGAGCTTGATAGCTAAACATGAGCGTCCGGCGGAAAATGAAAAAGGAATATAATAATTACGTGTGAATTATAACGCACCGGATAATCCAAGAAATTAGCGACTGGCAAAGAATTAAAAAGGAATATAATAATTACTTATGAAATATAACGCACGGGATAATCCACTAAATTACTCAGTCTAAAATTATTCCAAATGAAATATGAATAATTACAGGGCCTCCTTCGGATATTGCTGACTGGGGGCTACCAACAGAAATGCAGCGCTGGAAACTTCACGTGACCATTTATCATTCGTCCGTTCACTGAGCCACAATGAGACCCGAAAAACCAACAGGGTGGGAGTGAGGGACACTGCATGGTACATAATCCCCTGTCTTTAGACGCTGATAAATGATGTTGGCCATGTACTTTGAGGAGGAAGCGCAACACGTAATACGTCCGACCAGTGAGGGATTTCGTCCCTAGCCAGAGGTACCTAGCGGTTACCTAAGACTAAGCAATGACAGTTGAATAGAGCCCTATGCCTCAAACGGGTTTTAAGTTCCTGTTGGACGAGTTGGTAACATGCTCGACTACCGATCCCAGGGTCCGGGTTCGTTCCCCGCTCTGCCAACAAGGAATCAGGGGAATTTATTTCTGGTGATAGAAATTCATTTCTCGACGTGGTTTCGATCCCCCAATAAGCTGTAGGTCCCGTTGCTAGGTACCCAATTGGTTCCTAGCCACGTAAAAATATCTAATCCTTCGTGCCACCCCTAGGAGAGCTGCTAATCAGCTCAGTGGTCTGGTTAAACTAAGATATATTTAACTCAAACGGGTTATCACAGGAAGAGGTGTACTGAAGAAAGGGATGCTTTTGCGTGAACTTCTCAAGGCAAATATTAATCTAAATTTCGGAATACGTTAGTTCTACTTCTTTCTTTAAACTACGCTTTTCGTATTTTCCTTTCAATGTTTGCAGCGTATAAAATACACGTCTGATTTCGTATTACTCATACAATGTTGTTTCTTCCAACAATAATACTCCTACATACGCTTTTCGGTGAATTAATGTTCAGAAAAACTGTAAAGACCGAAAGCAGAATGGCAGAATACGAAAAGATGTCACAGTCTTGCCTTTACAACTGACAAATGTATCTTGGAATAATATCAAAATGCCTTGCATAGGAAGAGATAACACTTATTATTATCATCATTATTATTATTATTATTATTATTATTATTATTATTATTATTATTGAAAAAAGAAACCCACAAGATTACTGTGTATAACGTGTTTACTTATCAGTATTTGCATTTTATTTTTATAAGTAAACACATTATACACAGTAATTTTGTGGGTTTCTTTTTTAATCTACAGAAGAAAACTGAAAGAAGTTCTGTTTGGTTCATTATTATTATCATTATTATTAACAACTATAAACCGCCCTTTATTTGCAAACCAAGCTCCCGCGCAATAGACCGTCTTTGAGTTAGAAAAAATAAATAAATAAAAATAACCCAGAGCAAACAAAAATATAAAATAAAACGCGCATAAATGAAGACAAACCCACAAACAGATAAATATATCCATACAAGAGCCGCAATGTCAGTAAGAAATACTTAAGCCAATGGTCCATGGCAATTCTAAAAGCATTATTACTACGGCCTCGCTTAAAGGGCAGAGAGAGAGAGAGAGAGAGAGAGAGAGAGAGAGAGAGAGAGAGAGTTCCGTAAATATGCGAGCGCCCCTGAAGCAGAGGCACTTGCGGAGCATTAAGGCGACTAGATAACTGTCATATAAAAGCCAATGTTGTATTTACGGTCGGGACAGAAGTCAAGAGCCGAGGGTATATAAAGGGAATGGGAAAGTTTAATCCACAAGGGGACGCCGCCAGGCAAAAAGAGTCAATAATATGCCGGAACTCAAGAGTGGGCTTAAGGATTTGTTTTTAGGAGTGGACCTGGTAATCGTCTCATCTTTGTGGGTTACCGTAAGGAGGTCCTTCTGTTTATTTGTCGGCTACAAGTTTTGACGGTGACTGGTAATAAATTCGCATGGAAAAACCTCACAGTGAAAGAAGTCACAATTTTGGCTAGGAAAAAGTCAGGGATAAAAGTCACAATTTGGCTAGGAAAAAAGTCACAGGGAAAAAAGTCACAATTTTGGCTAGGAAATAAGTCACAGGGAAAAAAAGTCACAATTTTGCCGGGGAAAAGTCACAATTTTGGCTAGGAAAAAAGTGACCATTTTGGCTAGGAAAAGAAGGTCATATTCATGGTGACCGGTAATTGTCACAGGGATAAATTCATTCACAATAGCTCTCGGGTATCATTATCTTGTAGCTAATGACAGTATTTTTTTTTACAGTAATCCTTAGCGGGCTTATACTAAACTCACTGCAAAGGTGGATACATGGATGCATACAGAGTTAAAATGTATCCTCGGGGTTCACTATCTAGTAAAGATTAATGTGACTTTTTTTCCTGTGACATTTTATATCCTGTCTTTTTTACCTGTGACATTTTTATCTGGATTCAGTTTAGAGTTCCTTTTTAATGAGCGGTTCTTCTGTGTCATACAATATTTACACAGATACTGTGTTTAATTATTACTTGAATGCCTGCAATTTCCTATTATGTTTCTAGTTCCTGGGGCAAATTATTGAGTAATATGGAAGCTCTGCTCTCAAAATACCTCTTTCTAGTAAGTTACTAATTTTGCAATGAAATAAATGATGAAAAATAATGTGGGGTAGGATAAGGAGCAAAACCAGCGGGTTTCAGTTGTACTCAATATGACATCCTAGCATTTTTAAATAAAGAAAGTTTTAAGAACCAGTTTTGAACAAATAGTTTTTATGTACCTACTCTTTCGAAGCAATATATAATGCACAAAGAAAATCACACCAAGCGTTTCTTTTTATGCTTAAGTGTCTTTTATAAGATAACCTCTTTTTTAATTAATGAAGTGATAAGAACTTGAAAGGAGTCACTTCCGGGATCTCACTTTAAGTACCTTTGCCAACGAAAACTTCATCAAGGCAGTATTTTATAAGACAGTAATTTTTTGTTTGCCTAAGTCCCTC
>NC_087221.1:28660794-28668294 GCF_015104395.2 Macrobrachium nipponense
AATGCAAGAGGGGACACACACACACACACACACACACACATATATATATATATATATATATATATATATATATATATATATATATATATATGTGTGTGTGTGTGTGTGTGTGTGTATATACACTTACTGACCAACCCAGCACTGTCCGGGAAACCTCTGATTACAACCAATAAACTCTCTCTCTCTCATTCTCACCCCCTTCCTACTGGGGCTGAACTTGGACTTAAAGGGCTTCAGGAGTGTCAATATTCACCTCAGCAGCCTCGACAACTATGGATTAGACATTAATATATGTTGTTTCAGTTATTTTTACATGTCACCAACATTCCCACTCCAACTCCTTCTTATCAGGGCACAACTTGAACTTGAAGGGTATCGGGAATGTCACTGTTCATCTCAGTGACTCCAAAATCTGGATTAGAAACTAATATCTATCGTTTTCGATTATTTTTTCATGTCACCCCCTTCCCACCCCCCCTTCCTATCAGGGCTGAACTTGGACTTTAGGGGCACCAGAAGAGTGACTATTCATCTCAGCAACTTTGTAAACTATGGATTAAACACAATATCTGTCTCTGGTTTGTCTTACATGTCACCATTTCCCATCCACATCTTACCCAACCAACCGACACCCCTCTTCCCCTCAGGGATGAATTTGGACTTGAAGGGCATCGGGAGCGTAACTATTCATCTCAGTTATTTCAGTAACTATGGATTAGATCCTAATATCTGTCGTTTTCGATTATATTTACATTCTAACCCCTTCCCTGGGCTGAATTTGGATGTAAGGGGCATCGGGAGGGTCACTATTATTCTCAGCAACCTAGAAAACTATGGATTAGACACTAATATTTGTTGTTTTGTTATTTATACATTTCACCCCTTCCACTCAGGACTAAACTTGGACTTTAAAAGGCATCGGGAGTGTCAGTACTCATCTCAGTGACCTCGAAAACTATGTATTAGACACTAAAATCTATCGTTTTATGTAATTTTCACATTTTCCCTTCCCACAACACCACACACACTCCCCCCCTCCCCTCCCCGCCTTTTGTTGCCAGCAGTCTTACCTCCAGTGTTCATTCCAAGATGGTAAATAGTATGTATACCAAGTTTGATTGAAATTGTACAATGCATTTCAAAGTGTATGTTCCATACACATACACACACACACCCATATTATATATTATATATATATATATATATATATATATATATATATTATATATATATACTTATACATGTGCGTATGCATATATCTATTTATACATACATACATACATATAAATTCCAAGAATTAACCTGCGGGGAAAAAAACTAGACTTTATTCAAAAAACCGACTAAACTTAGGAACACGATAATTTCGTTAAGTGAGAAATCCCGCCTTCAGCGAGAATTCCTGACATGGTGCTACGAATAGATATACTACATAACATGTATATATGTATGAATGAATATGTATATTCATCATATATATATATATATATATATATATATATATATATGCACGTTATAATCCTATACGACTGGCACGTTCTCAAAGTCACAAATATTAACCAATACAAAATCACTTAATATCTAACTCATTATACCCGTTTAATATCTTACACCAAGAAGAATTATAGCTAATACTGTCATCTGCTCCGGCCAGGATTCAAACCAGGCCATTTGGTTTGACAGCGATAGACGTTGTACTTAACCATTTGGATTATATCATCTATATATTCATATATAACCAATATATATATATATATATATATATATATATATATGAATAACTTGATCACGAAGTATATAAAACGTGATGCTATGTATAAATAAAGGTTTTTGCCACGAAGGAAAAAAAAATGAAAAAACGAGTTGGCCGAGTACTTTCGGTCCTATTCGGACCCTTTACTGAGTATGCCTCAGTAAAGGGTCCGAATAGGACCGAAAGTACTCGGCCAACTCGTTTTTTCATTTTTTTTCCTTCGTGGCAAAAACCTTTATTTATATATATACATATATATGTATGTATGTATGAGTATGTTTGTGTGTGTGTGTCAGAACCTTGTGTCGATGGCATATCATGAAGATATAAAAAATTATTAAAGAACTCGTCGCCGTTTAAACAACTGAGGTACAAACCAGCAGTTTGTTACTATTCAACAAAAACGAGACCAACTTCTAGGCAAACCCACCTCTCGAGCCTCGACCGGCTGAACTTCAAAAAAAACAACCTGGTGAACGAGCGCACTCACCGAAGCCAGCAGGACTGATGGTTCTATCTGGACCGTGGTCTGTGGATACATCTTACCAGTCGATCTCCAATATGGCGCCATACAGCAATGAAAAGTCCGTCATGGATTATGCTTATCCATACTCAATGCTCTCTGCGATGAGAAAACTCGCCAATTAACCTTTTCAGTATGTAAAATTTTTTCTTCTACATCGAAACAAACCCAACAGCAAGTTTTTGTGGCCACGTTAAAAGCAAATGGGTTGATAGCCCGAATAAGCCCTAAGAAGCAATAGGCCTAAGTTGTCTTGCTAAGACATTATGGGAGTAATTCCGATCTGTCAAAAATTATTTGTGAAACCCCGTTGGTCCCATAAGAGGGTTGGGTGAATGCATGGACAAGACGAGATTACAGTAAATAATGAGAATAACAAGGGGGCGGGGGTGCGCATTATGCCTAACTTAGGCCTGATCTGGGTAATTTATTTCATATCACTGGATATATATTGTATAACTTTACAAAATAAGTTTCGTTAATAATTACTCATAATTACACAAGCATAATATTACGCCAATCACGATCATAGTTGTTGCAAACGCTAGGCTAAGTGATCATCATAGACTTCTGAGTACGAATCAAACTTGGTTCGGATAGTAATTGTTACAATTATTCATAGCCTTGGAAATTTAACAGTAAGTTTGTTACATTCATATTATATTTTTACAATATAATCGCAAAACGAAACGTAATTTTGAACAAGAAATAAGAGAGTAGGTAATGTCTCACAACTACCAACCAAGGTCCTTTAAATCTTCTCGGAGTATATTTAAAGGACCTTGCTACCAACCACAATACCTTGTTGTGTTTATGAATCCATTGTGTAATGGACCCATGTGCTAGCCTACAATGCAGCATTAAGCCATGGTTCTTCTTAGTGTGCAATAACATAACACGTTACTAAGTCGTTAGGAAACCATATATCATAATACGTAGACCTCAAACACCAATGAATAAATGAAAATACTTTAAATTCTCGTGTCACATGTTGGCCTACGTGAAAACGTTACTGAACAGCAATCGTCTCGGAGACGTCACACTTACGTCTGAGCAGCAGCTGCACATTGTTTTCCTTTACATTTTCGTCTTGTATAATAACTAAGAAAGCAGCTGAATAATTCACTTAGATAGTCTCCATATGAGTCTCAAACGACGAAAAATAACACAAATAGCGGCACACGTATACTGACAAAACCTCAGACAACACATACACTGTTTCTCATATCATGCCTTTCAAAACCATAAAGACGCTATGATTGGCTGATTTCTAGGAGATTGAACCACCCGACCAATAGCAAGGCAGAAAACTTATGACGTAGCCAGGCCACTAAAGTTTTTGTGGAAAAGTGCCGATTTCTAAACATTGTCCGAACGAAGGAGGTTTCTTTAAATAATAATGTATGAACATCAATTTATTTTCCTTTACATTCAAATATTTATATATTATATATTTACTAACTATCTCATCACAAGAATAAAAAGGTTTGTACAATAAAGAAGCCACTAAATCATTCAACCACTTTAGTCTTTTATTTGGACGTCACGATCCGACGGTCAGGGTTTTACAAAAATGGTATTGTATCTCAAAATCGTCGCCAAAGCATTTTCTAATTAGGCTTTCTTTTAAGGTGGTTCTTTTGTGGTATTGTCTCATGAATATTAATTTTCATGCAAACACCTAGACCATCTTTTAAGTAATTCGCTTTTTACGTGTTTTGTAAGTTATAATAACGAGAAAACTTTGTCTGAATATTTCTCGCATACGAAGTGAATATTTTCACTTATTTTTTTTAAAGTGGCATGCATTCGTTTACGATAAGCCTAATATTCTCTGAAAAGTAAGGAATTAACTGCTTGTGAAAAGTATTAAGAAACTGTGTAATTGCCCTTTGATATGTATTACTATTCAATTCCCTTTTTTACATCCATACATAGAAAAATAACAATTAGGAGCAATACTTCGCTTCTGTAGCCCGTTGACCGAATTCATTAGAATGCTTCAAATCCACATTGAGAAGCGTCACCAGCGTGTGTGTTACTCTGAATAACTATCTAACTTCCGACATTATGAGATAATGAAGTCACTCTCATCGTAGGACAACTCTAGGTCGAGTTGTTGATGCAAACATCAATGAGGGGATTATGATCTCTTGGTGCTTACGCTAATGTTGTTTAGAGTATGTAGCTTTTGGTTTAATTGTCCAATGCTCCCGCCAAATGTCTTGCCTGCTGATCTCCTCCCTAAGGCTCCCTTCGCCCAGTCCCAACCCCATCACACTAACCCCCAGCCAATACCTGGCTTGCCGATTTCGCTTTGCTGATCACCCCCTAGACAACCCCCCACTACTCCCCTCCCCGCCCACACATTATTATCAAGGCTTGCCGATCTTTCATCAGCCATGAGTCCATCACAAAACCCTAACCATTTAGCACCCCCCACACTCTCCCTGTAGTGATATCTAGTAGACTTACGGATAAACAAGTAAATATACGTATATAGTAGACTCATTTATGGCCATGGGCTCAGAACAGAGCTAACCAAGAGAAAGGAAATTTCCAAATTTCACCGTCCAGTCAAACGCCAGATTTTCTGGAATTGTCTTTATCCCTTGGAAGGGCAACGCCTTTGCAATAAAAGCTCTCTCTCTCTCTCTCTCTCTCTCTCTCTCTCTCTCTCTCTCTCTCTCTCCTTTCATCTAAACTAAGTGTTTTTGTGCCTGCGTGTAACCGAGAGATATTTACATTAAGAAACGATTTGTTTTAACGCTCAACTAATTTCAAAACAGTCTCAAGTCTTTGATCTTCTTACTTAGAAAATACAACTTGCCGTTCCTTACACAAAGCAGTCTTTTCATTGCATGTATCACTTAGCTAAACAACCTTTTCATTGCAAGTATCACTTAGCTAAGCAGTCTTTTCATTGCATGTATCACTTAGCTAAGCAGCCTTTTCATTGCATGTATCACTTAGCTAAGCAGCCTTTTCATTGCATGTATCACTTAGCTAAGCAGTCTTTTCATAGCATGTATCACTTAGCTAAGCAGCCTTTTCATTGCATGTATCACTTAGCTAAGCAGTCTTTTCATAGCATGTATCACTTAGCTAAGCAGCGTTTTCATTGCATGTATCACTTAGCTAAACAACCTTTTCATTGCAAGTATCACTTAGCTAAGCAGTCTTTTCATTGCATGTATCACTTAGCTAAGCAGCCTTTTCATTGCATGTATCACTTAGCTAAGCAGCCTTTTCATTGCATGTATCACTTAGCTAAGCAGCCTTTTCATTGCATGTATCACTTAGCTAAGCAGTCTTTTCATAGCATGTATCACTTAGCTAAGCAGCGTTTTCATTGCATGTATCACTTTGCTAAGCAGCCTTTTCGTTGCACGTATCACTTAGGTAAGCAGCCTTTTCATTGCATGTATCACTTACCTAAGCAGTCTTTTCATTGCACATATCACTTAGCTAAGCAGTCTTTTCATTGCACGTATCACTTAGCTAAGCAGCCTTTTCATTGCATGTATCATTTAGCTAAGCAGCCTTTTCATTGCATGTATCACGTAGCTAAGCAGTCTTTTCATAGCACGTATCACTTAGCTAAGCAGCCTTTTCATTGCATGTATCACGTAGCTAAGCAGTCTTTTCATTGCACGTATCACTTAGCTAAGCAGTCTTTCCATAGCATGTATCACTTAGCTAAGCAGCCTTTTCATTGCACGTATCACTTAGCTAAGCAGCCTTTTCATTGCATGTATCACGTAGCTAAGCAGTCTTTTCATTGCACGTATCACTTAGCTAAGCAGTCTTTTCATAGCATGTATCAATTTAGCTAAGCCAGCCTTTTCATTTGCAATGTATCTACACTTAGCTATAGGCAGCCTTTTCATTGATGTATCACTTAGCTTAGCAGCCTTTTTCATTGCAACGTATCACTTAGTGTAAGTAGTCCTTTGGTCATTGCAGTATCACTTATTTAATGCAGTCTTTTTCATTGCATGTATCACTTGAGATAAGCAGACTTTTCATAGCATTGTATCCACTTTAGCTAACGCAGTCATTTTCATAGCATGTATCACTGTTAGCTGAAGCAGCCTTTTCATTGCACGTATCACTTAGCTAAGCAGACTTTTCATAGCATGTAATACTTAGCTAAGCAGCCTTTTCATTACACGTATCACTTAGCTAAGCAGCCTTTTCATTGCATGTATCACTTAGCTAAGCAGTCTGTTCATTGCATGTATCACTTAGCTAAGCAGCCTTTTCATTGCATGTATCACTTAGCTAAACAGCCTTTTCATTGCATGTATCCCTTAGTTAACCAGTCTTTTCATTGCATGTATCACTTAGCTGTTTCTGATAGAGGAACTGCTGTCTTAATTCTCGATTAATTCAAACATCAGCCGTCCACTAATCCTATCCAGCTGTCATTTGTCCTGTTAACGAGATCTTTCCTAATTTAGGGTGCCGTTACCGTGCACTTTCACAGGGAAAGTGTTAAGAGTTAATGACGGTCAATTCTATCACGCTAAAGGTAGATATGCATAACATTAAACCCTGAACCTTATTTCAAATTAACATCGTTATGTTTTCCGTCAATCTGGCAAAAGACGGAGAAGTTAAAACGAGATCAATATTCACCGTCGAATTTATGTAAATATTAATTTGCTTCCCGCTCTCTTTCATTCTCTTCTCGACGAACCTGATTGTAGCCTACAGTCGATTGTACCATTCCCTAGGCTGAGGGTTGCTTATATAATTCTGGGTGGGATGGCAGCCTGGTGATTCTAAATGCCAGAATTATTAACTCACTAAGCTGTGTTATGTTAGGATGCTGGAAATCGAAGACAAGGACTTTAGAAATATTTTCCCATTAAATCATTAAAACCAAACCTTAGCGTTTAACGTGGCATTATCAATATGGTGCAATAAATGAACTGTCTATTGTTAAACAAGAAATTATATGTTAACCTACCTATATATATATATATATATATATATATATATATATATATATATATATATATATATGTGTGTGGTGGTGTGTGGGTGTGTGTGTTGTATATATATAGATATATATATAATAAGGTCTAATTATCTATATAGTTATAATATATATTATATATTATATAATAGAAAAATATTTAAATTATATAATTTATATTTATGTGTATATATCTACATAGTATTCAACTATATATATATTAGATTTATATTATATGATAGA
>NC_087221.1:28673294-28685146 GCF_015104395.2 Macrobrachium nipponense
GCTAAATGGCGATCTGCTTGCCAAATCTTGCAGAGTAAAAACTGGTCATTATATCATCATCGGAGACCGAATTTCATGAGATATTCGATACTATCAAAGCCGCCATATCGTTTTCTATTATTTGATGCCAATTAGAAGATGACAATCGACTGAATTCACTGAATTACGTGACGATGGTGACCGACAGGATAAAAACAAAATCTAACTCAACCATAACTCTATGGAAGGAGCGTTTGACATAATTAATCGTTATTTCAGAGAGAAGTTACTGAAAAATTCACGCAGCAAAAAAGAAATCCTTTCAAAAACAATAACAAAAAAGCATTATCAAAAAATATATATGTATATCAAATAAAATATACAGGATAGCGTCAACGCTCACGGCTGAATACCATGAAAAAATAACTTCAAAGCTTAACAGAAAAAAAAACCTGATCAAATATTACTGAAAAAATATCAGATGAAAAATTCGTGAATATACCAAGAATTTATTGCCGCCTGCGCTCGAACACTTGTCGATTTAAGAAGACCGTAACTCGAGCTGCCCGCAAAGCAACATCGAACAGAGTTTTCTGTATAGCGTATAAGCAAGGCCACCGAAAATATACCTATATTTCACTGGTCTCGGTTTAATGCTGTATGAGCAACGGCCCATGAAACTTTAACCACGGCCCGATGTTGGCCTGTCCTATACCGTTACCAGACCCACGATCATGGCTAACTTTAACCTTAAATAAAATCAAAATTACCCTGGCTAGTGGGCTGCAATTTGGTATGTTTGATGACTGAAGCGTGGATGATCAGCATAGCAATTTGCAGCCCTCTAGCCTCAGTAGTTTTTGAGATCTGAGGGCGGACAGGAAACGTGCAGGCGGACGGACAAAGTCATCTCAATTGTTTTCTTTAACAGAAAACTAAAACGAGGGAGAATAAGCGAGGAATGAATCCTTACTACGCGGTATAATCTAACTCTAATATACTGGATATTAATTCAATGAGGATGATCATCATACAGCATTTTTCTTATTTTATTTTTTTTTTCTAATTAAGATTTTTTAATCTGAATTATCTTGAATAATTGTCATACAAATTACGAGGTTTTGAAGCAAGGAGTAAGCAGCTGAATTATTTTCAGTCATCTTAACATTATGATTTTTTCTAAGCAAGGGGAACACAGCTCATTTGCCTTCAATCATGTTGCAAATTATGATTTTTTAAGCAATGGGTAATCATCTGATCATCTTCAATCATCTTGCTTCAAATTGGATTTGGTATTTGGACATAATTAGCTAAATTAAATTAAAATGTGAGTTAATTTGATATTAGTAACGAGTTGGATTATATTAAATTATTATTTTGGCTGAAATTATCAATTTAAATGATCTCCCTTACAAAGGAACATGGCAAAGCAAAATGTTATGGTAAACCTTTGTGATTTATGGATGAAAATTCATGGTAAGAATAAATTATGACGCAATGGATATATCAGATTAATAATGTAAATACATGCACTTAGTTCTAGACAAATGTCTGCGCTTGGATTTTCAGATTACTCTCGTCTTATTTCTATTTTGAACCACTACGACACCCAGCCGTGAAGCAAACAGACAGGCAACAGAGGGACAAAAAAATTGTGTTAAAGGTTTGTCAAATTCACTGTAAAAGAGAGAAATAAGGAGCTTCACTTCTCTAGGTCGCGTGTTCACCAAAGTCATATTTCTTGGTTACAAAATAGGTCCTGTGAAACGTGGATTCATTCGCCTATGTCCATGAAATTTGAAAAAAAAAAAGAAATTGCTTTCTCGGGAATGACATTTCACCATTTTGTAATGTTCCTTCGGTCTTGCACCCGAAAATAAAGAATAAAAATGCTGGTGTTCCGTTGGATATTGCAACGCAGTTCTCTGGAATTCAAGAGAACAGAGGGTTTAAAGAATTCAATTTCATGCCAACGAAAACGTGAAGCCTTGTATTTGTGAATACAGCGCATGGATATTTAAAGAATGTTCGTCACCTATTTTTCTGTGTGTTTTTTTTTTTTTTTTTTTTTTTTTTTTTTTTTTTTTTTTTTTTTTTTTTACATCTTGTTATAAATGCTCCGACTCACCTCTTGCAACATTAAAAAGAGATGATAAAAGAGGGAATTAAACTATTATAAATCTTTTTAAAAAACTGTAATAAAGAGAATGCCGCAAAAAAGGAAGTAGTGCGCAGATTAGAAATAAACGAACTCGCCACCTATTTTTTTTTTTTTTTTACATCTTGTAATAAATGCTCCGAATCTCCTATTGAAATATTAAGAATAAATGACAAAAGAGGGAATTAAACTATTGTAAATCTATGTAAAAGAAAAATTATAATAGAGAATGCCGCAGAAAAGGAAGTAGCGCGCAGATTAGAAATAAACGAACTCGTAAAAAAACTGTAAAAAAAAAAAAAAAAAAAAAAAAAAAAAAAAACATATCTTGTACGAAGTTCGACAAAGCATTGTCGGAAAAGCGTTAATAATGATAAAAGGATCCAACGTTATCACAAACCAGACCGCAATGATTGTCCGCGGAAGACTTATGGACGCCGGAATCCAGGCAAGGTTATCATTTAGCGGAATACATCACGTTCCGGTGTCTCGAGGTCAAGATTTAGTTGGCCATAAGTCATCGCCACAAAACACCTTCTAAGTGCGACTCAAGTTCAGACCATGGAGCCGTGGATGATTCATCTAAGTGAATTTCCTTGTCTTCGTGAATCAATGTGCAGGAAATGGGCAAGAAATTCTCGCAATCGTGAATTTAAGCGAAAAGTAGAGGACATGACAGAGAAGACTGGGCAGATTCGACGTGAAAAAACATAAGTTCAGGGAGGGACGTATATACCTATACTTTCAGGTCAATTTCCCATTACGTTTTGTGAAGTTAAATACTTCGTAAAAATTAATCTAAATGTATTTAAATTAGTTATTATAATTTCTTATCTAAATAAAATCTAACTATGTTATATATGTTAATTAAATAATCATATAACTCCACCCCCCCCCTCCACAAGTTAGTTCCCGCTACAATATAATAATTATTAGTATATTTTATTTTAGCAGACCAAATCCCGTTTTTTTTTTTTTTTACTATTTCTGATACAAATTTTTAGTTAAGAATAAAAATTTTTACGACTAATCTAATCTTATGTGAAGCATGTAATTGACTGCCCTTACACCGTAATTTTATAGAAGTAAAAATCCTAACATTGGTAACTACAGGTTTAGATTTTGTCCAAATGTTTATGTTTAGTGAAGTTCGGCAAATTAGTTCTATGAAGAATCATAACAGGAACACTTACTGGAAAATGTTTATTTGATGTCAGTTCATCACTACCCTTTACTTTTAATCTTTTATTATCTCTGAAGGTCATTCAACCCTTTGTTATTCTCTTCTTGTCCGCTATGCCAAGATCACGATAAAATTGGTAAATATTTGATCTTACTATTTATGCACACAGAAATCCAGAGGCATCGCATTCCATTTTTTATGATGACTATTTTATACACACACACATACATACATACATACATATATATATATATATATATATTATATATATATATATATATATATATGTATATATATAGATATATATATATATATATATATATTATATATATACATGTATACATATACCATATATATATATATATATATATATATATATAATGTATTGTATGTATGTATAATATACATTATATATATAATATATATACATATATATATATATATATTAGTATAAGTAGGGAAAATGAGAGATAAGTCTACCAGAGCATAAGCATGAAATATTTCGTATAACTGGCTTTTACACAACGACCGAAATTTCAGTAAAGTTGAGGGAATTAACATATGAGACAGACAGACAGACAGACAGAGGCAGGCGGTCAAGTTAGCAGATAGGGAGATGTTCGAATAAATATATAAAAACTAGTTCATAATTCATAATTTGATATCCTCACGTGTTCATCGCGCACTTGTTTAGAACTATCCACCTTTAAAGGTTTTATTCTTTCAATTAGGAGCGCTGCCAATACTGCCAATGACGTGTTGGGTATAATTGCCTATTAATGAATTGCGTGCTACCTCTGAAAGTATAACAATACTCTCGTAGCTCTGATGTCTGTCCGTGTATTCAAAATACTAATAGAAAGATTGTGAGTAATGAGGGAAAATGGCTTTAAATCAGCTCAAAATTGACCCAGTAACATTTTATACCTCGATTTTCCAAAAACAAGGAATAAATGCGGAAACTGTTTCTCATTCAGAGGTATTAAGCAGAGACGAATGGCACCAAACACTTCAGAAAAATACTTTAAAACCTGTAGACTTTGCCTAATCTTACTTCCACTTTTTTAAAGATTCTATGACCATCTTCTCATATCCGGGCTTACATATCCGGTACGAGTATATGGTAACAGCTCTCAAAGCAGTGAACGTAGGGATGTATAAAACAAGAGTTAGATAAAGCATTTCAGCCCAAACTGAAAATTATTCAGAGGCGGATCGTTAAGGAGAAGAGCCTTCCACATGGTCGGTAATTGAATTATAGGGCTCAAGTGGGTTAGACACCTGTATCCCAGTTGTCAGATCATTCTAATTTAATTGATTAGCCATCGTAGGAGGAGAAGGTGCTCTCGCGTGGGTTGAGGGTGGGGTGAGAGGTTAGGGGAAGGTGTGGGGGATGTTGTGTGGGAGGGAAGTGATCTAAACCCACTCTCTTCTCGCTCTTTCTAATTATCTTTGATCATGAAATATCTGTTAGGCATTCATCGGTATTATTCAGTTTTAATAAGCATCTCACTAGTGTCTGTTTATGTATGAAGTATTATTTTTCCTTAACTGGGGATGGGCACTCATAAACCCAATGGCAATAATCTCCGATACATTCCATAAATAAATTAGTGAAGTTAGGATGAAGTTTACAAAACATATGTCCTTCATGAACCTAAACAGAACTATCTGAATTATTTACCAAAATCATCTGGTATTGTAGAAACCAGAATCTGATTTTTTTTCTAATACTGTGAGATGCTGAAAGTGATCTCCAGTAAAGAGCTTATAAATGGTTTGGGGAAAGTAACATATTATAGTTTCAGTTATTTGTTTTCTGGCGTTCATTGTATGATTTGATGTTACCTTACTCCACAGAAGTGAGAGTTTATATAAAAACACACATACAAAAAAAATCTTATGGGAAAAATAGTGCAGCATTTTAAAAGACTACTCAATGAAAAGATACGTCGTACTACAAAGTACTTAAAAACAAAAAACAAAGCAAATGTGCAAACCAAGTTAACTACTTTTATAAGTCACAAAGCACTTTGGACAAATGACTAAATACTTCCATCGAGGCAAGACTGCGCCACCTTCATGTACTGGAGACCAGTTCACGAAGCCAGCAATGAATATTTCACTTCCTACTAAAATTTCCAGAGGCCCGTGTCCTCACAGAGTACGTGATGAGGAGAGCAAGTCTGGAAAATAATACCCGGGGACGCAAACTGCTCAGAAAGTTGGAATTCTGGAAGTTGAAAAACTGAGTGCAAACACAGGCTCCTCTTCAAACAATGCCGGACGGCAGTAAGTTTACACGATCTCTCCGCTCGAGAGCCAGGGAGCGAATGAGTCTTTGGACAAGCAGTAATTTGTCCAAGTGACACACACACACACACACACATCGCTGTTTTTTCATTTTTTTCCTTCGTGGCAAAACCTTTACATATATATATATATATATATATATATATATATTATATATATATATAATATATATATATATATATATAGTAAAGGTTTTTGCCACGAAGGAAAAAATGAAAAAGCGAGTTAGCCAAGTAGTTTCGGTCCTTGTCGGACCCTTTACTGAGGCAAACTGATTTTACAGAGAACAACATAGTCAAAAGAAAGCTTAATCTTGTAGTGTCAGTTTGTATATTAAGCTTTCTTTTGACTATGTTGTTCTCGGTAAAATCAGTTTGCCTCAGTAAAGGGTCTGAACAGGACCGAAAGTACTTGGCTATCTCGCTTTTTCATTTTTTTCCTTCGTGGAAAAAACCCTTTATTTATACATAGCATCACGTTTTATATACTTCGTGATCGAGTTATTCTATATATATATATATATATATATATATATATATATATATATATATATATATATATATGAGTCTGATCACATCACCGTGATTCACATATACGCATTAAGCTACAAATGTCCTTTAATATCTAATTCGCTCTACCTCAGAATTAATATATTGTCATATATACGTTAACTGTAGGGAAATTCTTAGTTGATAATAATTTCGTCGGCTCCCGGACGCGAACCTAGGAACCAAGAAATCAGGACGAAATTATTATCAACTAAACATTCCCCTTCAGTTAATATATATGAAAATATATGAATTCTGAAGTAGAGCGAATTAGATATTAAAGGACATTTGTAGGTTAATGCGCGCGCGGCGCTCGCGTATATATATATATATATATATTATATATATATATATATATATATATATGTATATGTATATATATATATATATATATATATATATATATATATACATATATATATATATACTATATATATATATATATACTGTATATAATCTAGTTACGTCCAGAATAATTTGAAGGGTAAGGGGATCTCACGAGAGAAATGGACCTCTTGAGGCACCGGAAGGCCGAGAGTGAATGGAAACAGAAAATGTTATGGAGACATGTTTTGAAAGGCCAAGATCTTCGGGAATACTTCATTTCAAAGGGAACTTATCCTTCACTACACTTTACGAGTGAAGGACTGCCAGGGTTATGATATTCACGGTTGGATGGGAATTCTGAGAAGGAAAAGACAGTTTGAATTGTGGGCTGGTTCGGATTTTGTAGAATAGTAAGCTGGCGAGTTACGTAACATATCAGAACTGTGTGATCAGGGAAATTTTGATATAAAATTGTGGTATGTATAATAATGGATTTACATAAAATGAATGAGGTACTTGAGATCAAAATTATCTAGTGAAGGTCGCGCTAATTTCATGAATGATGAAGAATATCGAGGTTATCGAAGAATGTACAATTTTACTTCAAGAAAATATGGACTGTGGGATGCATAAACTATATAAAAACAGAGAAATTAGGGATGGAGGATCTACAAATAAACAAGGCTGTAAAGGATAAGAATTACATAAACGATGAATAAAGCCTAAGAAAAGGGATATATATATATATATACATATACATATATACTATATGTATATTATAATTATATATATAATATATATATATATATATATAATATATAATATATATTATATAATATGTATGGTACTTGTATGCGTATGTATATACACACACACACATATATATACATATATATATATATATATATATATATATATATATATATATATATATATATATATATATATATATATATATATATGAAAACTGGTAAGCACCTCTAATTGTGGCTCTGTACTGATCAGTTACAAAAGAAAACAAAGAACACGGAGTGATAATTCTAAGGAAAGACTAGAAAAACGGTGAAGGCACTAAGGCAGAAAAGCAACTAACATATGTAATGGAACTACAGAACCTAATCACCGAATCAGACGGAGGAAGATACAAGATTGGGCAAATTCTGATTTTGGGATTCGATGAATGAGACGTAGTAGTAATAGTAGCAGTAGTAGTGAAATATCAGTGCTAGTAAAAGCCTGCAACAAGTAAAAGAAAATTGATAACGGCGATGAAAAGAGGAGGAGGAATAATGAGCCTAGAGAAGCGGATGAAACTTAATAAATGAAGACTTGGGAAGAGGATTTTAAAGGTGAACGTGAATCAGCTTCAAAGGGGAGAAAAAGATGCCTTGCCGGGAGACGAATTCAAAGAGGATGCTTTGTAGTAGAAATGATGCTTTGCAGTCAGTAAAAATTTGCTTTGAATGGAGATGAATGCAAAGATTCTTTGCTGGGATGCGCTATAGACAGGACACTTTACAGAAACGATGCTTTAAAGGGAGCTAAAAGCCTCGAGGATGCTTTGCAAATAGAATTATATACCCTTGGGATGCTTTGCAAATAGAATTATACCCTTAGGATGCTTTGCAAGTAGAATTATACCCTTAGGATGCTTTGCAGAGAGAGGAATACTCAGAAGGTGCTTTGCATGCAAGAGGATTTATATGAAGATGAATGCAGAGATGTTGTACAGGTAGATGAATGGAAAGGGTGGCTTTGCAAGGACATGAATGCAGAAAAGGTGCTTTGCATCCAAGCTGATCTGCCTATAATATGATTTCCAAAGAGCGAATACTGAATAAGTAAAAAGTTCCCAAAATTAAAAAAATATTTACTAATTTAACAGAATTATTTGAAAAGGACAATACAGAGTAAAAGTTATATCTGAATATTGCAGGCGATATTAATATTACATTATCTCTTCGGCTCATTCATCATTACTGAATGCAGGATAATAATTCGTTATTCTTGCTCCTTGGAGACTTGCTTTTAAATGTTAACTACATTCTAACCCTGTTGAACTTTGATCTTATGCCTCAAAAATCAAGCAAGCAAAAGAGAGAGAGAGAGAGAGAGAGAGAGAGAGAGAGAGAGAGAGAGAGAGAGAGATTACAAGCTTTTAAAACCTAAATTGAAGTTAGTTTCTTTTTAAATCAAAGTTAGAGATTTTGTTTGTTTTCAATTTCTTTTATACCAAAATATTTTGTGCGATTTTAATTAATACTTCATTGATAACTTTTTTGTGAGAATGCACTGTAATTATTATTTATGAAATATCTGTGTATCCCCTTGTATTTCATCTTTCATAAAAACCTTTATGTATTATTCACCTTAAAATCTATAATATAACTTATCATGACGCACGAAGACATGAATCTAACCTCTTTTCGTCATCCTGATTTAATAAATATCGGATTCCTATTCGTCTTTTCTTAAAAACCAATTACGCCAAAATCTCATAAATATAAGAAGAAACTTTACAATTAGAAAAAAGCAAAAAAAAAAAAAAAAAATCCTCTGTCCAAACGTTTTTCATATTTTCCCTCGAAGAGAAATATGTCACGATAATATTAGCAACAGAAGTACAGCATTAGCAGGATTTATGGCGCAGTTTTTCTTAAAAGGCAATAAATATTACTTTTTTTTTTATCCCCGCCTCCTAATACATCAATATTAAACTCTGAATGTGACGTTTCTAACGGAAACTTTTTAACTTCCGTTAACAATTTCTAAAATGAAAATGAATTGCCATTAGCCGAGTCTAACGGTTTTTTTAAATAAAATATTTCTAATTTCTCATTTAAACGAAATTTATCGATGTTATAAAAAAATAATGAAATAAAAGATCTTATGTCCGAAGAATGTTCAAAATGTCTGGGTTTCAGCAACAGCCCTAATGCATTTGCATTATTTCCAAGCAATAAGAATCGAAAGTGTGAAAAACCTGGCGATGCGCGGAAGATATGGTAATAAGGTTAGCGTAGATGAAAGGGTGAATCTGGGTTTTTTTTAAGGTTGGTTTGGAACCACAAGCTGGTAGAAACAGTGTCTATTTCAAAAGGGTTGTCGTGTCGGGTGGAGAGGAAGACTTGGCAACAGTTAAATAAATAACACGGTTTGCGTTTTCTATAGATTAACGTGGTTCACGTTTTCTATCGACAGCAGGATTCCGAAATTTCATGTAAACAAACAGTTGATTTCTCCTCAACAGATTATGAATATCAATACTACCTTTGAGGAATAATTGTTACTCTAGTGTCACAGCAACACAACCCAGTTTTGCACAAACTTTCACTAAAAAAAATAATTGCTAAATAGTTCCAAGATGGCACCACAGATTATTAACAATGCCTTCAATATTGTCTAAAAGTTATTATCTAACCGTCTGTGGCCTTACCACTTTATTCAAAACACTTGTCCTTTGGAACTTTTCAGCATGTCGAACGTTTTCAAAGATACTTATCCCGTCATAACATCGCCTTAATCTCTCTGTTAAGCTTACAGTGATTATTTTTTCATGACATCCAACTCATTACGAAACTGATTAAGAAGACTTCATACGTAACTCCAAGTTCCCATTAAATGCTTCCTGTAACCAGTATGTCTACACACTTATGTGAATGTGGTTCACAAGTCCTCTTAAAGCACATGAATCACCACCTAGAAATCAACATGCGCATTTTCATTTCATCACCAACCACTTACATTTCCCTAAAAAAAATCTAAAACCCATTAGCGTCCCCTTTCCGTGCTATGCGATTTTTTCATTCCAGATATTTTCACCTTGAAATACATCTGCTGCTCAAAATTGTTTTCCGAATATGAGTTTCTCTGAATGACGGTTGGTCAAGGGAATTCCAATCTATAGTCACTCAATGTATCAAAGTTTATTTGATTTGCTTATGCTGTAAAATAATACGCTATTCTTTCCCTTTTATTGTTTATCATCGTTGTTTGAATTAATTCATGACTTTAATGAATTTTCTTTTTTTTACTCTGATTTTTCTGGAACAACTATGACGAGATGGTCACTTCTATTCATACCATCTGTTCTAAAGTCTATTATATACTCAGTGAAGTTGCGAGCCTTTCCTATCAATGCCCTGTAAAAAAAAAAAATCTAACATTCACTTTTGTTCATAATCACTCTAGTGAATAATCTGATCACGAAATATATAAAACGGGATGCTATGTATAAATAAAGGTGATGCCACGGAGGAAAAATGAAAAGACGAGAAATGCCGAGATCTTTCGGTCTACACGACCCAGTTGTGTCTCAAGTAAAGGGTCGCGTAGACCGAAAGATCTTAGCATTTCTCGTTTTTTTTTATTTTTCAACCGTAACATAACCTTTATTTAATCACTCTAGTATATGTTCTGTTAAACTGAAATACAAGGAAATATCACTGGTAGTTATCATAGGTTTGTGTTTTAAATCCAGAATGAGAATTAGTTAACTTTGAAAAAGAAACCCACAAAATCACGGTGTGCATTTTATTTTACTTCACACTCGAGATGTGTAGGTTGTCAGCCTGGGTCAAGACCCAGCAGTTTTATGCAACGTCTTCTCGTTGAGCTGTCATTTATGTGATGGCTGTTCTGGTTTCCTTGAGAGTTGCTAATCCCCTTTTGTCGCTCTGATATCCTGGGCCGATGGTCAATGGGATTAACCCTTGTGATAAGTGATCTCCAGGTCAGAAGCAGTTCATTTCCATCGAGCGAAACATAATGAGATCTTATTTCATCTCTCAACAAGTAAGAGTATCAGAACATAAAAGCATGTAATGGGTCTTAGTAAAACGCTAAATTGTTGAAAAGCAAATATCTTATCGTTAAGCGAAATTCACAAATTATTATGTTGCTTTATGACTTTCTGAGAGAGAGAGAGAGAGAGAGAGAGAGAGAGAGAGAGAGAGAGAGAGAGAGAGAGAGAGAGAGAGAGAGAGAGAGAGAGAGAGAGAGGGATATTTGCTAATGAGGGAAATATTATGAAAACGAACCCCAACCAACTAAATTGTTAATGATAAATTACAAACCGGATTTTTTTTTTTTTTTTTTTTTTTTTGTGGGAATTAAATTTCCACGTGACAGTTCATGTCTGCTAATAGTTGAGGCTAAATATATATATTTTTCATGTAAATCCGCCAAGGTTCCACACCATCCTAATTGGGTTTGTTACTAAATAAATACAATTTATATTCCGAAAAGTGCAATTAAATTCTTAAAATATCGCACCGTTCTAGTTATTATGAATAGTTGAAAAAGTGGGGAGTTTACGAAAGCTTTTAGGCTGATATGTAGTAAA
>NC_087221.1:28685646-28693146 GCF_015104395.2 Macrobrachium nipponense
ATATGTAGTAAATATTATTTCTATATTCTATCTAATATATATTTCTTCTCCAAACACTGGAAGTTGCTATATCCGGTCATTGAAATGTATTGAAAATCTTTATGCTTTTATTTCTTACATTTATAGCTATAATCAGGAATATCCATTTATTCTTGTACTGTACTAATATCAAAAGTGTTATAATAAGTAGAAAATTAAAATTCTGGATTTACATTTTCACATATTTACAAACACAAACAGTGAATAGGGATTTTTTATTGCTTCATAGAGAAGATGGAAACTACCCGAAGTTATCGAAAGTTTTAAAACTTTGTAACAGCTCCTCCTTCTTCTGTATTCAAAACTTCGGACCGCCATAGATACGCTACTCCAATTTGCATGATAGTCACATGTCTATTGTTATTTTATTTTATCCATATCTTAATTTCATTAGCATATATACCACATCTCGTTGCCGTTTCATAGACCGTAAAATGACACCAGTAGTAATAACAGACATGTCCGCTACAGCAGCAACTTGCCTAACAGCAATGCCAGCGAAAAGAATTTCACTGACAGCAACATAAACAGAACTGAGGTCAGAGCAACAATGACCTTTCAGTTTTTATTGTGGTGACAACTGCTCAGTGGCATGGTATAGTCAATAATTTTTTGTTGCCTTATAGAGATGTTGTAATTCATTTATTTTTATTTTCATTTATCATTTTATTTAATTTTATATGCGTTTTTTTTGCTACGAGAGGTTGTATACGATATTTTATATTTATATATATATATATATATATATATATATATATATATATATATATATATATATATATATATATATATAGATATATAAATATATATATTTATATATATATATATATGTATGTATATATATATAATATAATATATATATATATATATATTATAAATATATATATAAATATATATATATATATATATATATATATATATATATATATATATATATATATATATATATATATCCAATGCTTATTATTTAAATAAAATTCTCCATAAAGATGTTCATTTTTAATGAACATAAGTCTTTGATATGTAACATTTTTGTTAAAATTGTGTAATGTTTACTGACTTTTATTAAACAACATTTTTGTTAAGATTATATAGTGAATATAATAAAACGCAAAAAAGACTTAATGTAAGCGAGAAAACAGAGAAAATAGGTAAATGGGCGCTGAGCTTTAAATGATGACGTCATAGTTACGCTTGGCAGCGCGCAAACGTATTGCGGCTCGAGGAGAATGTTGCCAAATACCTTGACAATTTTTCAGTGTTGTTAACTCATATGTCAAACTTTTTCACTTTTCCGATCAAAAATACCATATCCAGCCCATATACAACTCCTCGTCAATTGCAGACATCCGTAAAATAATCATCTGCTTTATGAAAACAAATAAAAAAGCATTTTGTTTCAAAAATCTTTCCAAAATTGGTCATTAAAAGGGTTTAAACCAAAGATTACTACGGAAAGCCTCAACGTAAATACAATAATAATTCTTTAGCAACAAACCAAACCTAACCCGAAACCAAGATCAGAGTACTAACTCTTGTGGTAATATGAATTATTATTGCAAAAATAAACCAAAACCAATCCTAACTACAGTTGAATATAGAAGACGAATTAGCTTGGCTCGAGATATGTAAACCATCTTATGAAATAAACAAAAGCTAAGAATAGCTTACGAAGTAGTTGGGGTCAAAGGTAATATAAATTATCTTATGAAAATAAAACAAACCAAACCAAAAAGCTAAGAATCGAATAAGAGGTAGTTTGGCTGGAAACAACGTAAACCACATAACGACATTAAACCAGACCTAACCCTTGGTTGAAAGCGTAAGAAATAGCTGCATCGAGACAATCAAACCATCCAATTGTAATAAACCAATTATTAAACCAGGCTAAAAACCATTAAACCAAGGCTGAACCCAAGTAAAAACTAAGTTTAGCGTATAATGCTGTATGAAATTCTCAGCCACGACCGCCCGGTGATGGCTTGTGTTGTTGGTACCTATAGCTGTGCCAGAAGCACAATCATGGCTCACATCCTTAAATAAAATAATAACTATTGAGGCTAGAGGGCAGCAAGTTGGTATGTTTGATGATTAGAGGGTGTATAATCAACATACTAAATTGAAGCCCTCTAGCCTTGATAGTTTTTAAGATCTGAAGGCGGACAGAAAAAGTACGGACGGACAGACAAAGCCATCTCAATAGATCTCTTTTACAGAAAACCAACACAGACTACAGATTAGTTTTTCTGAAGAAATTATGAATAATTCTACAATAATTAACCAAATATAAACCGCAGTTAAAATAGCATCCGATTCAGTTGGCTTCGAAGCCCTGCAAAAGTCCTGTGTGACCTGGAGGTCCTGTCGAAATTCTTCTGTACTTGAAATGTCCCGTAATGGCGAGTGTGGACCTCTGGCTGGCTCTGGACGTTTAAAGAACGGACGAAAGAATTCTGCTGTCGCTTGGAAATTGGTCCCGACACAATAGATAACAAAATTAGTTTAGTTACTGGGTTCGTTGCTAGGTTTTATACTCTCTCTCTCTCTCTCTCTCTCTCTCTCTCTCTCTCTCTCTCTCTCTCTCTCTCTCACACACACATACACACACACACACGCGCACATTTCTTTTTATCCTGTTAAATTAATAGACTGATATTCAATTTGGTAAACGTGATGGGCTAATGCATACTAATGCACGCTTACCAATTCAGTAACTTGATCTCGTTGCTTGTCCAATTTATTTGTGCTCATGGCCGTGTTACTCTACTGCCGAAAGAGTAGCAAGAACAAGGGAAACCACAGCTGAAAGTCTTCCCCATCTACCTTTCCAAAGTATTTCAGCTTTTAGAATTACTCTTTATCAGGGTAATGAAAAATGTGCGTATAAAGAAACCGATACTGCAGCAGCTAAACCTATTTTATAATTATCCGGTGATAAATGTCTATTTTTTTATTCAAGGAAATATAAGCAATTCATGAAAAATTTCAAGTACATATTCCTTCAATTGTAAACAAACAAGAACGTAAAATTCACTGATATGGATTAGTTTAAAAATTCAAGACATGCAACTAGTTTTAAACTTACAAGTGCTGGTTATGTGCTTATTCTAGTATTACGTCATTCCTCTAACGGAAATTCTTTAGTCATGAGTTGTTACGAGTGAGTTTATGTATAAGAATGAGACTACTTTTACCACACGTTTTGTCAAGATAAAATTCAGTGATTTGTAAGTTGCTTACCATAAATTAGAGTCAGGACATTTATGGTCATATGCTTCTAAAATCTGTTATATATTTTTGTGAGTATGTGTCTCAGACTTCAGTAGTTATACATCTTGGTAGCCCGGTTTATATAACATAGAACCAACCAATATAATAACGCTTAGGGAAACAATGATTAAATACATTGTCGTGAGGTAGGTGACCTTATCACCTGGTTACACGCTCGGGGAAACATGATTTGAATATATTGTCGAGAAGTCAGTTGACCATATCAGCTACCGAAGTTCACTGTCATATGCCAAATGAATATATAAAACTATGGAGATGTGATTTATCCAACATATGACAAACGACGTAAGTTATGCATTGGGGGACAGAAAACCTCATAAATACATTAAATGCATATAAATGTTTACTCTGGAAAAGGTTCAGGTGTAATAGTTTAGGCCTATTTTCATTATGTTTGGAAGCATCTGCGAATGATTCATAAATAAATAAATTAGATTACTAATTAATAGATATGAAAAATTATAAATAAAGCAAAAAATTTGCATATATCTATCCATCAATCTACTAATATATATATATATATATATATATATATATATATATATATATATATATATATATATATATATACATATTTATATACATATATATGTATTGAAAAAGTGTATCTTAGTTGAGAAGTATCTCTCTCTCTCTCTCTCTCTCTCTCTCTCTCTTAATATGTCAGCCAGAGTACCAATCAAAAATAATAATTAATTACTGTAGAATAAAACAACATAAAATCTTTGTACAATAGCGAGATTAGAATCACCAGTACATTATAAATAAAAATCTACATGCTCAGACCTATGCGTGTAAAAACACTCATTACGGCCTTGTTAAGAATACAAAAACACAAAAACAGCATTTAACGTTTTTCCATACATCATACATGTCCATAGACAAAAATATCCACTCTCATGACAAGCAAAGCGACTTGAGTTGAAACCTCAACTACATCACTAGTCTCCCTAAGAAGCGAAACCAATACCGGAACGACATCTTCAACAATTGCACTCATTTGTAATTAGATCTCCTAACCGAAGCTAATTACAGCCAAGATCCCCCATCAGGCGGGTATCATTACGATAATGTTATTGCTTGCTATTTACCTGTCAGCATTTAGCTTGAGTAATATCATTGGCACCCGGCATAATTCTGACAATGAATATTATATTGTTTTTCCACGAATTCACCTTTATATTGAAGTCCCTACGAAAATAGCTTTTTAATGACTCAGTGTCAATTCCAAATGCGTCAATATGACGTATGGTCAATTATTATTTATATTATATAATATATATGACGCATCAGGAGTGATATGTTGATTAAACGCTATAATCTGTTTATCAAGTTCCTGGTAATATTTGTATCGTTTATTCTGGTGCGTATCGGCACTTAACAACTTTTCCTATCTGCTTCATGAAACCAATGGTGATTTATGACTGAAAATTTAAATTTATAAAACATTTAAATATATACGAATCTTTCTTTTTAAAGGAATACATATACGTGAACGATTAATTAGAAACTGTAGCCTCCTAGGCGTTACTTCATGATGTTTTAATTAATGTATCACTGAAATTCAGAAAATATGACGAAAATTTTTTTTTCAGCTGAATTAGGAAAAGGTTTCACGACACAAAATAACGAAATCCAATTTTAGAATCTCTCTCTCTCTCTCTCTCTCTCTCTCTCTCTCTCTCTCTCTCTCTCTCTCCTTGAGTAAATCTATAGGCGTTAATAAATGAGTAAGAAAAAAGTACTATTACCATTAGAAAGTAGAATCCTTAGACGTGGGGGAGGCATATTCCAAATAAGGAGCAGTACCCCAGAAAAGGTGGAATCCTCTTGAACGAGGTAGGACATAAAAACTTTGGATTAATATAGAGTCGTGAATATGGAAAGTTGGTGAGACCTCTTTACGTAACCTGCCATTTCCTCAAGTGTAAGGTACGTAAGACTCCCAAAGGAAAATGAATGAAGGTTTGGCCAGCAACGTACAAAAATCATTTCGAGAACTGTCTTTAATTATCAGACTCTTATGAACAAAATGGAGTTGTTCAAAGTCTTGGTGGCACCTGAGTTGCCAGGGATATTTGAAATTTCAGAAATTTGGATTTACCCCAGTACCAAAGATTTTCATGCGGTATTTTATTGTGTAAAAAAGATCGATCAGGAAGAGTAGGAGATGTATTGATGTATTATGGGGAACTCAGGACCCAGTCGACTGTGTACATAGAGACTTCCTCGTCGGTCTGTGGAAAAAAAGATAAAAGGCTGTACAGCCGTTTGCTCAATATAGCTAGGAAATCCAACAGCCCATATTTACCTTATCTAGGTTTCCAGAAGACTTTTGACAGGATTCCTTTTAAAAGATTAATGGCACAGGTAAGGAGTCCAAATATATGACAGATGAAGTAGGAGCCTGACAGGGGACAAGGAAAGTAACAGAAAACAAGAGTTTGTTATCTATGGGACATCCTATCATTGGCTAAATGTCACAAATGGTAAGCCTAGGGTTTGGGTGCTTGGTCTTCTGTTCTTTATGTTCAACAAAAAAAGTCCAGGAAATAAGAAAGCCTGATAAAATGAGTATATTTGCTGATGATACAAAAATGGATATCAGAAGTGGTAATGATAGAGGAATTATAATATTCCAAGACGGCCTGGAGAGAATAAAAGAACATTTAATAACATACCAGCTGCCATTCAATTTCGATAAATGTTAAAAGCCCCAAATACTAGCATAGGTGTACTAAATCGCTATTAACTACGAAGAAAATAGAGAAAATACTATGATTGTATAATACAGTAATTAGCCCTAACCTAAAGTTAGTAATACAATTTTGGTCGCCATCCATGAAGATGACCAAAGAAAAGTTAAAGTTAGCAGTATTGTAAAGAGGCCAGCCAACTAGTTCCATCAGTTACACACCTAGGGTATCAAAGTGGCTAGAATGCCCAATTCTTTACGCTAGAAAAGCAACGACTTAAAAGTCAGTTTATTACAGGCCTTAAATTTACATAGAGATATAAATTACTTTGACTACAGGAAACTATTTACCAAACTAGAACCACAGGAACTAAACGGCCTCTTGATGTAAATGGTACCTCATTTTGCTACAGACTATCAGCCCAACTTGTAAATAGTACCACTAGCGACTAATTTATGTATAGATTAGATCAACTGATTGACAAACTCGTGAGAATTATTCATGTTCTATTTCTATTTCTTTCTATATGTCCCCTCGAAATAACTTGTAAGTCTAAGTCACCTCTCCCCATTTATGCCCGTTTAGCTCTGTATTAACAAGTATTCAAGAAAAAAATTAGAAGCGTATCATCTAAATCATGTGAAAACTAACTTCACCCCATCTCTCTCTCTCTCTCTCTCTATCTATCATTATTTCTCTTTTCCCTATCCTCAGTTTCCCCTAATCTGTTCTGTTTGCATCCGCAAGTCTCTCTCTCTCTCTCTCTCTCTCTCTCTCTCTCTCTCTCTCTCTCTCTCATAAATTCAATAGGTTTATCTTTATTTAAACTATAGCAGCTCTTCTCTCTCTCTCTCTCTCATCTCTCTCTCATTCTTATCCTCAGTTTCTCCTAATCTGCTCTATTTGTATCCGCAAGTCTCTCTCTCTCTCTCTCTCTCTCTCTCTCTCTCATAAATTCAATAGGTTTATCTTTATTTAAACTATAGCAGCTCTTCTCTCTCTCTCTCTCTCTCTCTCTCTCTCTCTCTCTCTCTCACACACACATAAATTCATAGGTTTATCTTTATTTAAAACTATAGCAGCTCTTCTCTCTCTCTCTCCTCTCTCTCTCTTCGTTCATCTCATCTCTCTCTCTCATTTAAATCAAATATGGGTTTTCCTCTCTCTCGTCCTCTCTCCTATCTCCGCTCTCTCTCTCATAAATTCAATAGGTTTAGCTCTCTCTCCTCTCTCTCCTCTCTATCTCTATCTCTCTCTCTCATAAAATAAAATCAATAGGTTTATCTTTATTTAAACTATAGCACTCTTCTCTCTCTCTCTCGCTCTTCTCTCTCTCGCTCTCCTCTCTCTCTCTCTCTCTCATTATTTCTTATTTCTCCTTTTCCCTATCCTCAGTTTCTCCTAATCTGTTCTGTTTGCATCGGCAAGTCTCTCTGTCTCTCTCTCGTAAATTCAATAAGTTTATCTTTATTTA
>NC_087221.1:28695646-28709077 GCF_015104395.2 Macrobrachium nipponense
ATATATATATATATATATATATATATATATATATATATAGGCAATCAGCAGGGTCCATCAAACACATAAAAAAGTCCATGGATTATTACAAAAAGTTTCGCACATAACTCGGTGCATCTTCAGTCTATAAAATTAAAACATACTCATTAAAAATGAGATTTTGCAGTCACCTGGGATATAGTTTCAGAACGGGACAGAGAATTAGCAAACCTGAATTCTTCTCTAAAAATTAGGAACCATGTGTCCATATCAGGATTCAAGTTGATAAGAAACATTTTTCTATTATTGGTGGTACAAGCCACAGTAACTACCTCACCACCCTTGAGTCTTTATACATTAAACGGCTGGTTCTGTCTTTAAACTCCAATGTATCTGCTGCTCCTCTATATCTAGCATAACTGAAGTCTTGGGTAGGTCTGCAGTCTTGGTCATTAGTTCTTCCTTCTCCACTCTAACAGGTAGTTAGGCTCTGGGTCTCTCTTTCACTTTTGACACATTCTTGTGATGGTTTTTTTAAAGTAAAGTTAATTTTTAAGTTTTTTCAATTTTTTTATGTTTTTTATTTACTTTTTAATGTTTATTTTATTAATATTTTTAATGAGTATGCTTTAATTTTTCAGACTGAAGATGCACTGAGTTATGTACAAAACGTTTTTGTAATAAACCATGGACTTTTCTATGTGTTTGATGGACCCTGCTGATTGCCGATATAATATCTCATGTGGAACCTTTATATATATATATATATATATATATATATATATATATATATATAAATATATATATATATATATATATATATATATATATATATATATATATATATATATATATATATTTACGTTATAAGCCCTGGCCTGACGGTTCCAAATACGTAAAGGAAAACATTATATGGAAATGAAAGGTAACTGGATATTAACTTACCTTAAAAAGGGGGTTTTGGAGCTATTATTATTTTTAGAGAAAACGGTCGCCAGAAAACTCAGCTAATTACTTTACATACATTTATTTACAAGAGGCCGTTTACATGGCCTGGAGAAAGAGTAAATGCAGCTTGGTCCACACGGGGACTAATATTATCTCTCACAAGGGGATGATAGTTGGCTAAAATGAGATTCACGTAAAAGCTGGTTTTCGAAATCTTGCGGTAATGCAACACTTGCGGGAGCGAAGACTTGGACACGTGACTCAGGAAATCTGGAAAAGATCCCAGATTAGACAAGATAAAAAAAAGGACTTCTTGCACAAGTTACGATTACTCAGTTTCTCTAACACTGGGGAAAAGGAACTCTAGTGTTTAACTGAGGTATGCATTGAAGACTTAATCTTTAACAAGTCACAAGGGGAAGCACGTGGCCCGATGAGGACAAATGGCTTTTGATGTAAGAGGGATACAAGGGAGAATTGAAAATGAAATTAGCAAGAGTCGTCTCGGAAAAAAAGAGCTGGTTTGGAGTTTACACTTTCTAGATGTACCTTAATTACTTGAGGCTTGGACATATGTCGTGCTCTGAAGATAGTCCCACCAGCGTTTGCACAGAGGGCTGACGTCCCGTCAGAGGAGGAGAGAAGAGGCGCATCCACCTTGCTTTAGGAGTCGCTTTTGACTGAGGAAGATGCTGGGTGTCTTGGAACCGCGGGGATTTCATACACCACCTCGGGCACTGCCTGAGAAGTGATAAACAAAAACCAGCAAATTTGGAAGGAAAAAGGTCTTATTGTAGGGGTCCCTAAAACCCATATCGAGGCCTAGCTACTCTTGTGACTTGGTCATCTCACCCTAAGCTTTAGTCTGACAGGAAATTCCTTTCCACCCTTCCTACCACGTGTTCTCTCCCAAAATCAGTTGCTTTAGGAGAAAGCATGGCTGCTCATTTAGACATACAATTAATTAAATACCACTGGGAAGACGAGGCGGTCAATAAATGTAACAGCTCCCCCTGTTAAGAAGGCATTCACTCCCTTTTGGGTGTGAAGGCCTTGGCTAAATAAGTTGATCGTCTCGACTACCCAGTTCTCCTACTCTAACTGAGGTTTTTAGAGCAGCGATACGGCTAACTACAGTGGCCTACCTAACTTATAGGTGGAGATGCTAAGTATACTAACTTATTGGATTAATGTAGTCTAGCCTAAGTGAGAACTACTGGTTGTCTGTAACGACAATCTACTCTACCCCTAGGTAAGGTTACTTGAAAATTCTACTTGCTCCTACCCTAATGCCCTGGTACTAAATCATTAGCCAAACCTACTCATTACAGTTAATTAGAGACGCAATCATTCCAGAGTGTGGTACGCACTGCAGTGATTTATCGACTGAATTGTTAAAATACATGAGATGAGGTAATGATGCGTGAGGATGATGAGTGGTTAGTAGAGTACCAGGATGGAAATGTAATGAGGTAATAATATTTAAGTGAGGGTTAGTGACACAAGTTCTAGGGGGTTAGAGGGTTAGTTTACTGGCAGAGATCAGGCTGGCTACCTTCTCTGGGTAGGTGCCAGGATCACTCTGCAAATGAATGTGACACTGTACCTCGGGCACAGGTGTCAAGGAGAGCATGTGGCTCTTTTGTTAGTGTGTTAATGATGTCCCTTCTTCTTCTTCTTATTCCTCCAGGACCTGGCTATACCAGTCCTAGGAGTAGACGGAGGAACCGACTCTCGGGTAAGGCCAGAAACGCCGTCAGGAGCAGAGGCAGTGGTAGCCTGAGGGATTGCAGGAGAACACCCTACTTCGGTATCTGCAGCAACCGTCGTAAAGTGGAACCTACTGCAGGGGGAGGCCCTCACTCCGGCTGCTGCGACAGCCGTCGTAAGGGTAAGACTCCAGGCTGACTCCTGGTTGGGCAGTTCCTGGTCGTCCAGAGGAGGTGTGAAGGTAAGGTCTGCTGGAGGTTCATCCTTGGGCGACAGAGGTGAGGGTGAAGAAGAATCATGGACTGGAGATTGGCTGTGGTAAGCTCCATGCCTGTTGGAGGATCCTTGATAAGGTGAGGCTCCGGCGCTAGGTCGGGGCCAGGCGCAGAGGTCAAGGTCTGTGGTGGCTCTACGTCCAGGTTGGACGGAGCTTGGCACTGCTCAGTGCTGCCAAGTGGCACTAGCAGTGTTGAAGTCGACTGGACCTGTGACGGGTACCGGAGGTGCAATACCTCTCAGCGGGCCCTTGGTAATGGGAGACTTCAGGTCTTGCCCTAGGAGGAGGTCGTAACCTCCTGGAAGGTAGCTGGCAACTGCAAGTGTACAGACCTTGGTAAGGTGAGGTTGTGCGACTCTCAATTGGACGGAGGGAAGGATCATCTTAATATGATTGATGCCTTCAATCGTGATCAGATGCCGTCTATCGACGGTAGCCTCTCGGGGGATTTGATCTTCCCACATCAGGGAGATTTGAGCGCCGGAGTCGTCAAAGGCTCTGACGTGGCTTGGCGGATAATGACCTTGGAGGGGTGCGACGGTTATAGGGCCCTGAGCTGGGGGTCCTAGTGAGGAAGAATTGGTGACGGCTATTGCGATGGTGGGAATATTGAAATTCGCGCACCCCCGGAGTTGGCAGACATGTGACCCTTGCAGCCACAGTCTCGGCAGAACTGGTTCCAGAACTTCTTCTGTGGCACTGGACAATAAGGCTGAGATGTCACCACAGGTTGTGAATCTGTGGGGTCACCAAGGCTTGCAGTGTGCTCTGGTGCAGGTGAAGCGTCCTCTCTGGCAGTGATTTGATGTGGAGAGGTAGCTTGGTCCTAGAGTGGTGTGGGGGAGGGACATCCCCAGAGGAGGTCCCATCCCAATAGGAAACCTACTCCATGCCGAATTGTACTCACTACGCCCAGGTGGTGGGGTTTGGTGCACCAAGGAGTGGTAACCTGCAGGACGACTGTGGGAATGGTCTTGGACTGCCCTTCGACCCAAGTCATGGCCCAGTTGATGTGCTCATCGACTGTGGCACTGGCTGGCACTTGGTCCCAGTCTATGAGACACAGATCGGAGCCGGTATCTACCGTAACTGGCAGAGTCACTGGTAGGGTAGAGCCATCCAGGGGTGCCACTGTGACTGAAGTGGTCCACACCTGCTCAGGGTGAGACCTAGACTCGGGCATAACGGCCGAGGAGGTTGTGGCACTGATCAGGTGGACGTGCCTGGTCGAAGGCACATGCTTGGGGCACCCGGGATATCCGGGGGAGTAGTGCCCTATAGCCCCACAGGCTCTGCAGGAGCCCCTCTGCTGGGCTGGTCTCTGTAGGGTGTCTGACCGGTCTGGAGAGGAGGCGGAGGCACCATTCGTTGGCGTAGGGAGGGTTCTGAGGAGGTTTGTGGTTCGCAGCGCTCTTGAGGCGGCACTCTGCTGTGAGGTGACCCACTTTCTTGCAAACGTTGCAAGTCCGGAGAGCTGACTTGGTGGCACTATGCGCCGGTGTGAGGTGCTGTGAGACGGGTGGAACGTTTCCCAGTCGTCAGCCATGCGACAAGCTTCCGCAAGTGTCTTGGGTTGCTTGTCGTTAAGGTGCACTGCGAGTGGTCCAGGAACACACTGGTAGAGGTCCTCCAGCATAATTCTGTTAAACAGGTCCTGGAACTCGGTGCACGACATGGCCTCGAGCCAGCGCTTTCCGGCTTGGAGTTTATGGTAGGAGTAATCATCCCCAGGCCCAACCAACTTCCTTGGCCTGACCTCGGAAACGCTGCCTCCACCTCTCCAGGGTGATCTCATACGCCTTCGTAATGACCCGGCGAACTTCCACCAGGTCCCCTCGCTGACCCTGATCCAGTGAGCGGAGGGCAGTCTTAGCCTTGCCATCCAGGTGCTTGGCAAGCAGGGCGGCCCTCTCTATCTCAGTGGTAGGGTAGTTTTTAAATAGGGCTTCCACTTCTTCCAGCAATGCCTCGGGCTCATCCTCCGTCCACTTCGGGATAAGAGTGTTAATGCTTGCAATGGGACTGTGCGACACCGAAGGCGTGGGGCTGGGAGCTGGCTGCATGGCTAGGGCTTCGGCACTCACCTGTCGTGCCTTCTCCATCTCGAGATCCTTCTCCTTGAGGGCTAGCTCATGCTTTACTCTTCTTCCTTGCTTTTAGCTCATGCTTTCTCTCTTCTTCCCTTGCTTTTCTTTCTGTTCCTTTTTCCTTCCTTAATGCTCTTATCCCGAAGTGGACGGAGGATGAGCCCGAGGCATTGCTGGAAGAAGTGGAAGCCCTATTTGAAAACTACCCTACCACTGAGATAGAGAGGGTGTGAGGTGCTGTGAGACGGGTGGAAACGTTTCCCAGTCGTCAGCCATGCGACAAGCTTCCGCAAGTGTCTTGGGTTACTTGTTGTTAAGGTGCACTGCGAGTGGTCCAGGAACACACTGGTAGAGGTCCTCCAGCATAATTCTGTTAAACAGGTCCTGGAACTCGGTGCACGACATGGCCTCGAGCCAGCGCTTTCCGGCTTGGAGTTTATGGTAGGAGTAATCTCCCCAGGCCCAACCAACTTCCTTGGCCTGACCTCGAAACGCTGCCTCCACCTTTCCAGGGTGATCTCATACGCCTTCGGTAATGACCCGGCGAACTTCCACCATGGGTTCCCCTTGCTGACCCTGATCCAGTGAGCGGAGGGCAGTCTTAGCCTTGCCATCCAGGTGCTTGGCAAGCAGGGCGGCCCTCTCTATCTCAGTGGTAGGGTAGTTTTCAAATAGGGCTTCCACTTCTTCCAGCAATGCCTCGGGCTCATCCTCCGTCCACTTCGGATAAGAGCATTAAGGAAGGAAAAAGGAACAGAAGAAAAGCAAGGGAAGAAGAGAGAAAGCATGAGCTAGCCCTCAAGGAGAAGGATCTCGAGATGGAGAAGGCACGACAGGTGAGTGCCGAAGCCCTAGCCATGCAGCCAGCTCCCAGCCCCACGCCTTTGGTGTCGCACAGTCCCATTGCAAGCATTAACGCTCTTATCCCGAAGTGGACGGAGGATGAGCCCGAGGCATGGCTGGAAGAAGTGGAAGCCCTATTTAAAAACTACCCTACCACTGAGATAGAGAGGGCCGCCCTGCTTGCCAAGCACCTGGATGGCAAGGCTAAGACTGCTCCGCTCACTGGATCAGGGTCAGCAAGGGGACCTGGTGGAAGTTCGCCGGGTCATTACGAAGGCGTATGAGATCACCAGCAATGCCTCGGGCTCATCCTCCGTCCACTTCGGGATAAGAGCGTTAATGCTTGCAATGGGACTGTGCAACACCGAAGGCGTGGGGCTGGGAGCTGTCTGCATGGCATGGCTAGGGCTTCGGCACTCACCTGTCGTGCCTTCTCCATCTCGAGATCCTTCTCCTTGAGGGCTAGCTCATGCTTTCTCTCTTCTTCCCCTGCTTTTCTTTCTGTTCCTTTTTCCTTCTTCTCTTCTTCTCTGGCAGCTCTCTCTTGCAGGAGCAGATCATCTATCCGCCCCTCCACCCACTGGGTGAATTCCTGCCCGGTGTAACTGGCGTTCGTGCCCAGCGACATGAGTGTCTGGAGCCTCTCCAGCTCCATGGATATATGTGGTTGGGCAACAGGAGAAGACATTTCTCTAGGCTGCAGTGGAGGCTCGGATGAAAATGATAGCCAGGAACAGTACTGGATGGAATGGGAGTGCCTACTGTGTAACGTAGCACTCCCTTAGAAATGTATTCTGCAAGGTGGTAATGAAAAGTCTTAAAAGACTGGGTGCTCTGTGGCACTTGGGAAGTGTCCCGTAAGTTGGTGGCACTTCTGGAATGGCACCTTCTAATGAGGTGAGACAATCAAATGGAGTGTGCGGTGTACGTCACACTTAAGGGCGTTCCTAACTTGGGAGACGCTGGAATGGGCAACCTGTAGGTCCAATATAGGTGCACGGCACTTATGGAGGCGTTCCTTGATGTAGTGATCCGTAATGGCGGAAACACTAATGGAATGGGCGTTCCGTAGGACGGACACGCAGGTAAATATCTACCTGTACGTCTGTACAGGTGCACGGCACTTTGCGGAGGCGTTCCTTGGACAGCACTTAGTGCTGGTATTGCAGCACTTCGGGAGGCGTTCCCTTGTGGAGTGTTCCGAAAGATCACTGATCCTTGGACATGGAAACTAATGAATTGGGCGTTCCGTAAGGACGGACACGCAGGTAAAGAGCTACCTGTATGGCCTGTACAGGTGCAATGGCACTTATGGAGGTGATCCTTGGACAGCACTAGTAGTGCTGGAATAGTGGCACTTCTGGAGGCGTTCCTTTGGAGCACTGGTAGAGTGCTGGTGTGTCACGTCGGACGACACTAAATGCAGTATACTCAAGTATACTGAAATGAAATGGCACTCTGTTCGTGGCAGAGTGTAATGGTGGAGGAGAGAAAGTAAAAGGTGGGAGTACTTCAGCAGTCAGTCGATGGACAGTGTCCCGTAGGGGCACTGTAAAATGGTAGGACCTGTGATGCACTGGTGGTGGCCAGTCCTAGACTGGTAACGACTTCCTTGATGGAAGCAATGAGGTTGCAGTGGCACACTGTGCGGTTTGTGCTTGCGGTATACGCAAATCTTTTGCGATAAAAAATGAAAAGACCACTCGGGCAATGACAGGTAATGGTAATCTTAGAAATGCTCAGTCCTTGGCTGAAGTGCTCGGTAAATGAAATAAATGGACATAGGCGTGTATCACGCTCAGTGTAAAGGAAAGACACAAGAGACTACAATAATGTTAATTCTGCATGCGTAATGGTAATGGACGTAGTACTCTTGGCTTCATGAATAATAGGTTTCTCTCTCTCTCTCTCTCTCTCTCTGAGAGGGTGAAAATGATATATGACGAACTCCCTTGTATTTATTTGAACTACTTGCGTTAAATTATCTCCTCACGTTAACTAAATGGAAGAATTGCTTTCGATAAGGTTTATGAAAACGATAACGCGCTAGCGATGAACGATTTTTACGTTATTGGTAGCGGCTTTTGCTTATATGAAATGATTTGCGTTTTGATATGAATTTTACAATGATGCGATTTACGTTAACAATTCTTGTAATTTGCTCTACTTTGAAGATTTACGTTAACTTTACATAAGGATACTAGGTCCTTGGGACAAGTGAAATGACGGTAAGGATTTTAAGATGAAATGTTAGCAAACATTTGTAAATGGAAAAGGTTATGTTAAGTACGAAAGGAAATGAAACTTTCGCTCAGCGAGCGAGTGAGCGATACGAGGTGAAACGCGATGAGCGGGGGTGAACAGCATGTCGTTCAAACAGCTGATCTGTAAATGCGAAAGCGATTTACAACACGAAATTCTAATTTCTTATTCAAGATGAATTACGTTAATTTCTCTGGCAGAATGATCGATGCTAGTATGGTGATTGATATTATTTATGTTAAAACTTCACGACTTACATTACTTTGCTTAAATAATCGAGGTAATTCTTAAAGGGATAAAAACATGGCTGCGCGTTGTGTGAAACAAAGGTTGGCCTGAGAAAGCGCATGCGCTAAAGCTGAGAGAACTAGCAGGCTAAGCGGTTACCAACACTTGGAATGAAAACTAAGTTAAAATGAATTCCCCTAACATATCACAGACAAAAGAATTGTACACTTCTTTTGCCGTAACTATTAGTAGAACACTCCTAACTAGCTAGGCTTTCTAACACAGCAATAAACCCTGGCAAAGCACTTCCTAGTTTGAACTAGTACTTTCTGTCATCTATCTTACACACGTGCTCGTTTCTCGTCAGGCGAGAACAACAATACAAAATAACAGAATTCACTCAGCGCTCTGGCCGTTACAATATAATAATATTTCTCACTTAACACTTATTTAAAACATTTCTTAAATAATTCCTTAACGTAACTTAAGCTAACATTTGTTATAAAATAAATCATATATGAATTATATACCTTACCATGAGTCAGTGTGTGTCTTCCACTGCAAGTGTGCTTTGATTTACGCTTTTTTGTAAAGTCATTTACATTTTACATTTTACAAGGGATAACGCGATTTACAAGCTTTTTAAGCAAGCTAGGTTAGAATGCTGGCAAGCTTCGCCATTGTTACGTTTTATGCCCTGGCCTGACGGTCCCAAATACGTAAAGGAAAATATTATATGGAAATGAAAGGTAACTGGATATTAACTTACCTTAAAAAGGGGGTTTTGCTATTATTAATTTTAGAGAAAAAGGTTGCCAGAAAACTCAGCTAATTACTTTACATACATTTATTTACAAGAGGCCGTTTACTGGCCTGGAGAAAGAGTAAATGCAGCTTGTCCACACGGGGACTAATATTATCTCTCACAAGGGGATGATAGTTGGCTAAAATGAGATTCACGTAAAAGCTGGTTTTCAATCTCTTGCGGTAATGCAACACTTGCGGGAGCGAAGACTTGGACACGTGACTCAGGAAATCTGGAAAAGATCCCAGATTAGACAAGATAAAAAAAAGGACTTCTTGCACAAGTTACGATTATTCAGTTTCTCTAACACTGGGGAAAAGGAACTCTAGTGTTTAACTGAGGTATGCACTGAAGACTTAATCTTTAACAAGTCACAAGGGGAAGCACGTAGCTCGATGAGGACAAAGGGCTTTTGAGGTAAGAGGGATACAAGGGAGAATTGAAAATGAAATTAGAAAGAGTCGTCTTGGAGAAAAAGAGCTGGTTTGGAGTTTACACTTTCTAGACATACCTTAATTACTTGAGGCTTGGACATGTGTCGTGCTCTGAAGACAGTCCCTCCAGCGTTTGGACAGAGGGCTGACGTCCCGTCAGAGGAGGAGAGAAGAGGCGCGTCCGCCTTGCTTTAGGAGTCGCTTTTGACTGAGGAAGATGCTGGGTGTCTTGGAATGGCGGGGATTTCATACACTGCCTCGGGCACTGCCTGAGAAGTGGTAAACAAAAACCAGCAAATTTGGAAGGAAAAAGGTCTTATTGTAGGGGTCCCTAAAACCCATATCGAGGCCTAGCTACTCTGGTGACTTCCCCATCTTACCCTAAGGTTTAGTCTGACCAGAAATTCCTTTCCACCTTCCTACCATTGTGTTTTCTCTCCCAAAATCAGTGCTTTAGGAGAAAACCTGGCTGCTCATTTAGACATACAATTGATTAAATACTCCTGGGAAGACGAGGCGGTCAATAAATGTAACAATATGTATATATATATATATATATATAATATATATATATATCATATATATCTATATATATATATATATATATATATATATATTATATATATATATATTATATATGCAACAAGGAATAATTAAGACAATATATTCAAGACATTGTGAATGCGATTTGTATCTTTTCTTTCTGAGTGAGATGACACGATGGGCTGTGACATTTCTAGAATGTAGAAATTATCAATTTAGCTTCTCCTTGGAAACAATGGCCCAAAGTGACAAGCTTTGGAAGTGCTGGCGCATCCTTCCTCGGGTGGCACGATGTCGAAGTCCCTGTCTAAGCAGATCAGTACCACATCCTGTTTCTATGCCCGGGTGCTTCATATAGAGGTGCCTTATGAATCTGGTTTGAGGCACCAGTCTCTTAGGAGGCATGGGTTCGAATCCCACCGCTGCCACCACTTCTATTACGGAGGTTCAAAACTCGGTAATCTTAAAAGGGTTTGGTAGCTTGGTCGTGTGTCAAGCGCTGGCTAATGCACGTTTTAGTTTAGTCATAAAACTAGAAAAGTCATAGCACAATCTATATAGTAACACCACGGAACATCAGTTAAGTTCCCATTTCTAAATACCAAATCAACTCCCCTTTGTCTCAGAACCGCCTATAAGAAAACAGGAGAACACATCGATAAGCAAAAGAATAAAAAGCAAAACAAAAAGTTCAAATGAAATAGAACATCTTTGAAATAAATATTAAATCAGCGAAATAAATATTCATACAGTCTTTTGACCAAACCCACAGGGAAAGAATAAGTATGCTTACCCATTCAACACAGAATTCACACACTACACTAAAAATACTATTGTAGGAGCCATCTTGGCCCTTCGCCGACTCTGTAGCGATCTCCCTTCTTGGCTAACTTACTTTCTCATTATGTAGGGAAGAAGCTCGCATGCACGCACGAACTTACACACATTGTTCTAGCCCAAGAAACAGCCTCAAACCAGATTCATAAGGCACCTCTGCATCAAGCGCCCGTGCATAGAAACACGACGCGGTACTGATCTGCTTAGACAGCGACTTCGACATCGAGCCACCAGAGGAAGGATGGGCCAGCACTTCCAAAGCTTGTCACTTCGGGCCACTGTTTAAGGAGAAGCTAAATTTATGATTTCTACATTCTAGAAATGTCACAGCCCATCGCATCATCTCACTCAGAAAGAAAAGATACAAATTGCACTCACAACGGTGTCTTAAATATATTGTCTTAATTACTCCTTGTTGCAGATGCTCGGCCACCAAAAAAAGCTAGCACCTGCCTAGCCATAGCTCATACAAAACAACTTATATGTATAAAAAAACACATTGGCTGGCTCAAAAAGCACCATAATAACTACATGTCTCTGGCAGTACAATATCTATCATATAAAATAAATTTGAAACACGCTGTAGAAAAACGTCTCCCAGTGGAAGACAACTGACAACTTTCGCAGTCCAAAAGCGCCGTAAAGCCTCATAGACTCGTAGAATCTCTCATGTCGGCAACATACATCTCTGTAGAAGTTGAAGGACGTCCTGCTGGCGTAGGGGAACGATGTTTATGGTGTTTCAGTATGTCAGTTATGTCATCGGTCAATTAAAGAAGAATCAACCTTAGACATACATCTGTTAAATAATGACCTCAAAATTCTAAGAAATACTAAGTGAACGCTTCCCAGTTAACCCCATTAATATAACCACGAACTAATTTCTAACTAAAACTTTTGTAGTTACTTCATAAGATCGCTAAATCATAAATCCCTATTATAACCCCGTAAAGAAAATATTAAATTCTCCAATAATACAAAAAAAGACTCGCCAACCCCATACATAAATTAGCACAAACCCCACCCCAAACTAGCAAAATGAGAAATCACAAAAACTCTACAGACTACTGTCCTCACATTTCAAACTCACCATTACTCACAAGTATAAAAAAGAAAATTGAGCCCCAGGCCCCAGAAAAAAAAAAAAAAACTAACGAACCAGCCCCAAATTTATCACTAAAAATGTTCTCTCAAGCTCTGATATTCATGAACACACAAAATCAGTAAGAACCCTTTTACTGTTTATATAACTAACCTCCATGAAATATAATGCCGAACGCCCTTCTATCTACTCACATACCCCAACAAATTATATCTCCTGCCTAAATAGAAATGCTATTTAAAGCTTAACCCCAAATACGACATCTCTTGTAGGGGAAAAAAAATAAAAAAAATAAAATTAAAATAATAAAAACAATAATAAATGAACTTTCCCCATTACAAAATGCACATAAGAGAGGAAAAAACATATATATAATCCAACATTCACCCCCAAAGATGCAGTATGTACCGTTACGAATTTGCTACCGCAAAACAATCTCATCGACCAGAAACCACCGGAAACAACCCCCTTACATAGTACATCTCCGTGGAATGCCAAAATCAACATCTCCGAAAATAGTGCAAATCTCCGAGAAATCAACTCCAAAGGAAAAATCAGCAACCGGACTCATCACAGCATAATCAGCAAAAATCCACCTGTGAACACTTCATGTGCTTCGAACGGCACTATAGATTTGTCTAGTCAGAACTTGCAATCTCAGAAACCATTATTCTCCAAATATTGTCCAAAATTCTATACTGATACTATATAACCACATTTCACAAACTTATCTCCAGGATATCACCAAAGGTGAATCTCGGTAATATATATATATATATATATATATATATATATATATATATATATAGATATATATATATATATATATATATATATATATATATATATATATATGATATGTGTGTGTGTGTGTGTGTGTGTGTGTGTGTGTGTGTGTATGTATGTATGTGTTCACAGAAATAGTCGAAAGTTCCACATTTCGCATTTGATAAATTTCTAATTACCGATTTGATACCAATAATCTTATGAAATATATCAAAAAAACAAAGAAAAATAACTAAAATCCAAAAAACTTTGAACGTAACATAAAAAAAATAGACAAATAATGTTTAAATATCAAATCCTTACGAATAAAAAGAGGTGGCATCTTTTCCATTTTGAGAACAAAGAATGTCGACGGTGGCAGTAAATATGTAAAGACAGAAGTCAGAATACAAATGGAAAGCAAACGCAGTTGAGGCTTTGCACTTCATCTTCTTTAAAACAAAATTGCCAGAGGAAACAAAGCCCCTGTTGGATGCAGAAAATTTTCAGTTTTTGAATCTTGATAATATCCATTTAAGATAACATCCATTTAAGATACTATCAATGGATGCGACACCTGAATTGTACTCAGCGACTCCAGGGACTGTTCA
>NC_087221.1:28709577-28719577 GCF_015104395.2 Macrobrachium nipponense
ATATGTAGTAAATATTATTTCTATATTTTATCTAATATATATTTCTTCTCCAAACACTGGAAGTTGCTATATCCAGTCATTGAAATGATATTGAAAATCTTTTATGCTTTTGATTTCTTACATTTTTATAGCTATAATCAGGAATATCCATTTATTCTTATACTGTACTAATATCAAAACGCAGTTATAATAAGTAGAAAATAAAATTCTGGATTTACATTTTCACATATTTTACAAACACAAACAGTGAATAGGGATTTTTTATTGGCTTCATAGAGGAAGATGGAAACTACCGAAGTTATCGAAAAAAAAGTTTTAAAAAAAACTTTGTAACAGCTCCTCCTTCTTCTGTTATCAAAACTCGGACCGCCATAGATACGCTACTCAAATTTGCATGATAGTCACATGTCTATTGTTATTTTTATTTTATCCAATATCTAATTTCATAGCATACATACCACACTCGTTGCCGTTTCATAGACCCGTAAAAATGACACCAGTAGTAATAACAGACATGTCCGCTACAGCAGCAAACTTGCAATAACAGCAATGCCAGCCGAAAAGAATTTCACTGACAGCAACATAAACAAGAACTGAGGTCAGAGCAAACAATGACCTTTCAGTTTTTATCGTGGTGACAACTGCTCAGTGCATGGTTATAGTCAATAATTTTTGTGCCTTATAGAGATGTTGTAATTCATTATTTTGTTATTTTCATTTATCATTTTATTTAATTTTTATATTGCGTTTTTTTGCTCGAGAGGTTGTATACGATAATTTATATTATATATATATACATATATATATAAATTTATTATTTATATATATATATATTTATATATATATATATATATATATATATATATATATATTATATATATATATATATAAATATTATATTTATATTTTTTATTTATATATATATTGTATGTATATATATATATTATATATATATATAGTATATATATATATATATAATATATATAATATATATATATAAATATAAATATTATATATATATATATATATTATATATATATATATATATATATATATATCCAATGCTTATTATTTAAATAAAATTTCTCCATTAAAGATGTTCATTTTTAATAAGAAACATAAGTCTTTGGATATGTAACATTTTGTTAAATTGTGTAATGCTTTACGACTTTATTAAACAACATTTTTTGTTAAGATTATATAGTGAATAAAATAAAAACGCAAAAAGAAAAAAAAAAAAGACTAATGTAAGCGAGAAAACAGAGAAAAAATAGGGTAAATGGGCGCTGAGCTTTAAGTGATGACGTCATAGTTACGCTTTGGCAGCGCGCAAACGTTATTGCGGCTCGAGGAGAATGTTGCCAAATACCTTTGACAATTTTCAGTGTTGTTAACTCATAATGTCAAAAACTTTTTCACTTTTTCCGATCAAAAATACCATATCCAGGCCCAAATTATAACAACTCCTCGTCAATTGCAGACATCCGTAAAATAATCATCCTGCTTTATGAAAAAAAAATAATAAAAAAGCATTTGTTTCAAAAATCTTTCCAAAAATAAATTGGTCATTAAAAGGGTTTAAACCAAAGATACTACGGAAAGCCTCAAACGTAAATACAATAATAATTCTTTAGCAACAAACCAAACCTAAACCCGCGAAACCAAGATCAGAGTACTAACTCTTGTGGTAATATGAAGCATTTTATTGCAAAAAATAAACCAAAACCAATCCTAACTACAGTTGAATATAGAAGTACGAATTAGCTTGGCTCGAGATATGTAAACCATCTTATGAAATAAACAAAAGCTAGAATAGCTTACGAAAGTAGTTGGGGTCAAGGTAATATAAAGTTATCTTATGAAAATTTAAAAAAAACAAACAAACAAACCAAAAAGTAAGAATCGAATAAAGAGGTAGTTTGGCTCGGAAACAATCGTAAACCACATAACAGACATTAAAACCAGACCCTAACCTTGTGAAAGCGTAAGAATTAGCTGCATTCGAGACAATCAAAACCATCAATGTAAAAAATAAACAATTATTAAAATTCCAGGCTAAAAAACATTATTAAACAAGGCTGAACCCAAGTAAAAAACTAAGTTTAGCGTATAATGCTGTATGAAAGTTCTCAGCCACGACGGCGCCCGGTGATGGCTTGTGTTGTTGGTACCTATAGCTGTGCCAGAAGCACAATCATGGCTCACATCCTAAAATAATAAAATTTACGTTGAGGCTAGAGGGCAGCAAGTTGGTATGTTTGATGATTAGAGGGGTGTATAATCAACATACTAAAATTGAAGCCTTCTAGCTTGATAGTTTTGTTTAAGATCTGAAGCGGACAGAAAAAGTACGGCCGGACAGACAAAGCCATCAATAGATCTCTTTTTACAGAAAACCAAACACAGACTACAGATTAGTTTTTTCTGAAGAAATTATGAATAATTCTACAATAATAACCAAATATAAACCGCAGTTAAAATAGCATCCGATTTCAGTTGGCTTCGAAGCCTGCAAAAGTCCCTGTGTGACCTGGAGGTCCTGTCGAATTTATTCTGTGCTTGAAAATGTCCCGTAATGGGCGAGTGTGGACCTTTTGGCTGGCTCTGGACGTTAAGAACGGACGAAAGAATTCTGCTGTCGCTGGAAATTGGGTCCCGACACATAGATAACAAAAAATTGTTTAGATTACTGGTTCGTTGCTAGGTTTTTATACTCTCTCTTCTCTCTCTCTCTCTCTCTCTCTCTCTCTCTCTCAAACACACACACACACACACACGCGCATTTCTTTTTATCCTGTTTAAATTAATAGTACTGATATTCAATTTGGTAACGTGATGGGGCTAATGCATACTAATGCACGCTTACCAATTCAGTACTTGATCTCGTTGCTTTTGTGTCCAAAAATTTTTATTTTTGTGCTCATGGCCGTGTTTACTCTACTGCCGAAAAGAGTAGCAAGAACAAGGGAAACCACAGCTGAAAGTCTTCCCCCATCTACCTTTCAAAGTATTTTCAGCTTTTAGAATTACTCTTTATCATGTAATGATGTGCGTATAAAGAAACGATACTGCAGCAGCGGAAACAAAACCTATTTTATAATTATCGGTGATAAATGTCTATTTTTTTTATTCAGGAAAGGTATAAAGCAATTCATTGAAAAATTTCATAGTACATATTCCTTCAATTTGTAAACAAACAAGAACGTAAAATTTCACTGATATGGATTAGTTTAAAAATTCAAGGACATGCAAACTAGTTTTACTTACAAGTGCTGGTTATGTGCTCTTATCTAGTATTACGTCATTCCTCTAACGGAAAATTCTTAGTCATGAGTTGTTTACGAGTAAGTTTATGTATAAGGAATAAGATACTTTTACACACGTTTTTTTGGTTCAAGATAAAATTTCAGTGATTTGTAAGTTGCTTACCATAAATTAGAGTCAGGACATGTTATGGTCATATGCTCTAAAATCGTTATATATTTTTGTGAGTATGTGTCTCAGACTTCAGGAGTAGGTATACATCTTGGATAGCCCGGTTTATATACATAGAACCAACAATATAATAACGCTTAGGGAAACAATGATTAAAATTAAACATTGGTGGTGAGGTAGGTGACCTTATCACCTGGTTAAACACGCTCGGGGAAACATGATTTGAATATATTGTCGAGAAGTCAGTTGACCATATCAGCTACCGAAGTTCACTGTCATATTCCAATGAATATATAAAACTATGGAGATCGTGATTTATCCAACTATGACAAACGACGTAAGTTATGCATTGGGGGACAGAAAACCGTCATAAATACATAAATGCATGTAAATGTTTACCTCTGGAAAATGGTTAGGAGTTATAATGTTATTTGGCCTATATTCATTATTGTTTGAAGAAGGCATCTGCGAATGATCATAAATAAATAAAATTATGATTACTAATTAATAGATATGAAAATTTATAAATAAAGGCAAAAAAAAATGCATATATCTATCCATCAAATCTAGTAATATATATATATATATATATATAATATATATATATATATATTATATATATATATATTATAAATATATATATATATATATATATATATGTATAGGTATATATATATAAAAATATATATACATATACATAGAGGTATATATATATATATATATATATATGGATATATATATATATATATATATATATATATATTCGAAAAAGTGTATCTTAGTTGAGAAGTATCTCTCTCTCTCTCTCTCTCTCTCTCTCTCGCCCTCTCGCCTTTCTCTCTCTCTCTCTTATTATAGGTCTCGGCCAGAAGTACCAATCAAAAAATAATAATTAATTACTACAGAATAAAAAAACCAATATTAAACTACAATAGAGAGATTAGAATCACCAATACATTATAAAAAAAATCTCAGACCTATGCGTGTAAAAACACTCATTACGGCCTTGTTAAGAATACAAAAACACAAAAACAGCATTTAAACGTTTTCCGCACATCATACATGTCCATAGACAAAAATATCCACTCTCATGACAAACATAGAGACTTGAGTTGAAACCTCAACTACATCACTTGCCTCTGTAAGAAGCGAAACCAATACCGGAACGACATCTTCAACAATTGCACTCATTTGTAATTAGATCTCCTAACCGAAGCTAATTACAGCCAAGATCCCCATCAGGCGGGTATCATTACGATAATGTTATTGCTTGCTATTTACCTGTCAGCATTTAGCTTGAGTAATATCATTGGCACCCGGCATAATTCTGACAATGAATATTATATAGTTTTTCCACGAATTCACCTTTATATTGAAGTCCCTACGAAAATAGCTTTTTAATGACTCGGCGCCAATTCCAAATGAGTCAATATGACGTATGGTCAATTATTATTTATATTATATAATATATATGACGCATCAGGAGTGATATGTTGATTAAACGCTATAATCTGTTTATCAAGTTCCTGGTAATATTTGTATCGTTTATTCTGGTGCGTATCGGCACTTAACAACTTTTCCTATCTGCTTCATGAAACCAATGGTGATTTATGAACGAAAATTTAAATTTATAAAACATTTAAATATATACGAATCTTTCTTTTTAAAGGAATACATATACGTGAACGATTAATTAGAAACTGTAGCCTCCTAGGCGTTACTTCATGATGTTTTAATTAATGTATCACTGAAATTCAGAAAATATGACGAAAATTTTTTTTCAGCTGAATTAGGAAAAGGTTCTCTCTCTCTCTCTCTCTCTCTCTCCTTGAGTAAGCCTACAGACGTTAATAAATTAGTAAGAAAAATGCACCATTTCCATTAGAAAGTAGAATCCTTAGACGTGGGGGAGGCATATTCCAAATAAGGAGCAGTACCCCAGAAAAGGTGGAATCCTCTCGAACGAGGTAGGACATAAAAACTTTGGATTAATATAGAGTCGTGAGTATGGAAAGTTGGTGAAGTCTCTTTACGTATCCTGCCAGTTCCTCAAGTGTAAGGCAAGTAAGATTCCCAAAAGAAAATGAATGAAGGTTTGGCCAGCAACGTACAAAAATCAGTTCGAGAACTGTTTTTAATTATCAGACTCTTATGAACAAAATGAGTTGTTCAAAGTCTTGGTGCCACCTGTTGTTGCCAGGGATATTTGAAATTTCAAAATTTGGATTTACCCCAGCACCAAAGATTTTCATGAAGTATTTATTGTGTTATTACGATCTCGACTCTCGAGATCGACAGGTTCTTAAAAATAATAAACAATTGGGCTGTAATGACTGACGACAGGTGACAAACAATGAGGGAGGAGCATAAAACCAAAAAAAAGTACCTTAAAATTAATTTATTTACAAGAGTTAAATACATAATGTACAGTGAGTCAAGGTTCTGGGTGGCAAAAACAAAAAATATCAACTAACAATATGTAAAACCAGTCTAAGAATCAATAAAATCCACCGTTCAACAACAAAGCCAAAATAATGACAAAATAGGCTGTATAAGGGCAATAACAATCTGTAAATATAATTAATAGAAATAGGCAGCATAATAAATAATTAAAATTAACACTGAAGCGGCATAATTATAGTCAGAGCAAAACGGGAACACTTCTTCAAACGATGAGGACAACAGTCCAATGCCGGACGATCAAGACAGAGCCGATACGACAACCACCTCGTCCTTGGAGACAATATGGACATCCTCCTCGAATGCTGGACGATCAAGACAGAGTTGATACAACCACCATCTCGTCCTCAGATACAGTATGGAGGTCCTCCTCGACCACTGGATGTTCATGACAGGGTTGATACAACTACCAACTCGTCCTCAGATACTCTCCGCTGCTCTGCTGCCAAGACTCTGCCTCTCTCGAACCTTGACTGGTCGTTCTGCCCTCAGAACAAACTGACTGGTACGAATGTTTTGGACGCCAGCCAACAGGACGTCAAACTCGCCAAGCAAATTAAAAAACAAAAGACAAAAGGAGGCACAATCCACAACGGGGAACAATACGGCAAACGATTGTTCCTAACATGTGTAAAAAAGATCAAAAGATCGATCAGGAAGAGTAGGAAATGTATTGATGTATTATGGGGAACTCAGGACCCAGTCGACTGTGTACATAGAGACTTCCTCGTCGGTCTGTGGAAAAAAAAAGATAAAAGGCTGTACAGCCGTTTGCTCAATATAGCTAGGAAATCCAACAGCCCATATTTACCTTATCTAGGTTTTCCAGATGACTTTTGACAGGATTCCATATAAAAGATTAATGGCACAGGTAAGGAGTCCAAATATATGACAGATGAAGTAGGAGCCTGACAGGGGGCAAGGAAAGTAACAAAAAACAAGAGTTGTTATCTATGGGACATCCTATCATTGGCTAAATGTCACAAATGGTATGCCTAGGGTTTGGGTGCTTGGTCTTCTGTTCTTTATGTTCAACAAAAAAAGTCCAGGAAATAAGAAAGCCTGATAAAATGAGTATATTTGCTGATGATACAAAAATGGATATCAGAAGTGGTAATGATAGAGGAATGATAATATTCCAAGACGGCCTGGAGAGAATAAAAGAACATTTAGTAACATACCAGCTGCCATTCAATTTCGATAAATGTTAAAAGCCCCAAACACTAGCATAGGTGTACTAAATCGCCATTAACTACGAAGAAAATAGAGAAAATACTATGATTGTATAATACAGTAATTAGCCCTAACCTAAAGTTAGCAATCCAATTTTGGTCGCCATCCATGAAGATGACCAAAGAAAAGTTAAAGTTAGCAATATTGTAAAGAGGCCAGCCAACTAGTTCCATCAGTTACACACCTAGGGTATCAAAGTGGCTAGAATGCCCAATTCTTTACGCTAGAAAAGCAACGACTTAAAAGTCAGTTTATTACAGACCTTAAATTTACATAGAGATATAAATTACTTTGACTACAGGAAACTATTTACCAAACTAGAACCACAGGAACTAAACGGCCTCTTGACGTAAATGGTACCTCATTTTGCTACAGACTATCAGCCCAACTTGTAAATAGTACCACTAGCGACTAATTTATGTATAGATTAGATCAACTGATTGACAAACTCGTGAAAATTATTCATTTTCTATTTTTATTTCTTTCTATATGTCCCCTCGAATTAACTTGTAAGTCTAAGTCACCTCTCCCCATTTATGTCCGTTTAGCTCTGTATTAACAAGTATTCAAGAAAAAATTAGAAGGGTACCATCTAAATCATGTGAAAACTAACTTCACCCCATCTCTCTCTCTCTCTCTCTCTCTCTCTCTCTCTCTCTCTCTCTCTCTCTCTCTCTATCATTATCTCTCTTTTCCCTATCCTCAGTTTCTCCTAATCTGTTCTGTTTGCATCCGCAAGTCTCTCTCTCTCTCTCTCTCTCTCTCTCTCTCTCTCTCTCTTTATCATAAATTCAATAGGTTTATCTTTATTCTTTATTTAAACTATAGCAGCTCTTCTCTCTCTCTCTCTCTCTCTCTCTCTCTCTCTCTCTCTCTCTCTCTCTCATTCCTTATCCTCAGTTTCTCCTAATCTGCTCTATTTGTATCCGCAAGTCTCTCTCTCTCTCTCTCTCTCTCTCTCTCTCTCTCATAAATTCAATAGGTTTATCTTTATTTAAACTATAGCAGCTCTTCTCTCTCTCTCTCTCTCTCTCTCTCTCTCTCTCTCACATAAATTCAATAGGTTTATCTTTATTTAAACTATAGCAGCTCTTCTCTCTCTCTCTCTCTCTCTCTCTCTCTCTCTCTCTCTCTCTCTCTCATAAATTCAATAGGTTTATCTCTCTCTCTCTCTCTCTCTCTATCTCTACTCTCTCTCTCTCTCATAAATCATAGGTTATCTTTATTTAAACTATAGCGTCTTCTCTCTCTCTCTCTCTCTCGCTCTCTCTCTCGGTCTCTCTCTCTCTCTACTCTCTCTCTCTCTCTCTCATAAATTCAATAGGTTTATCTTTATTTAAACTATAGCGGCTCTTTCTCTCTCTTCTTCTCTCTCTCTCTCCCTCTCTCTCTTCTCTTTCTCTCTCTCTCTCTCCTCTCTCAAAAAGAGGCTGGAGGTGCAATACTAATCCCAATTCAGAGAAGTGTGTTCGATTTCCCATTCCACTGCGTAAGTATTGCAGTCGATTGGTTTCATTGTCTGCGTTTTTCAAAGCTCCGAATGAACTGCAATTGGGATATTGTAGGTCTGATCCAAGACTAAATGCGTTTCCACAAACGCATTATGAATGATTATTGAATACTCTAATAAAGCCATAAATATTCTGGGGTGGGGGTGGGGGGAGGGGGGGGGAGTGGGCGGGGTGGGGATTCATTTCATATTTCATGAATGTGAATGAGAGATGAAGGAACTTTTATTTAATAAATTTGTTTTGTACAATCTAGAGAGAGAGAGAGAGAGAGAGAGAGAGAGAGAGAGAGAGAGAAGAGAGAGCATATTGTTATTAAGGAGAGTGTAAAAATGCATAAATTTAATCATTCCTGCTTCGAGAATTGTGTGATGAAGTTTCACCATTAATAACAGAGATTGTGTCCTGTTCTGATGGTACTTTTGGAATCATTTTTTTTTCTGCGGGTAATTTCGGGATACTATGATACGTCAGAGAGGCTTCAACCCATCACTTTTTCCAAAATAATTCTTTTTTCGTGAATATTTATTCACAGAGGAAGCGGCAGAAAATTTTGTCGTAAGTTCCCAAATTATTATCGCTTAATTTATTATCTCTTTATTTATTTTTTAATGAGAATTTATTCCCAGAGGAAGAGGTATAGATAATTTTATCCCAAGTTCTCAAATTATTATCGCTTTATTTTTTACCACTTTTCGTAAATTAATCCTTTTTTCATGAACATTTATTCATAGAGGAAACGGTACATAATTTCGTCGTAGGTTCTCAAATTATTATCGATTTATTTATTATCATTTTTCGTAAATTAATTCTTTTTTCATGAAAAGTTATTCACAGAGGAAACGATACATAATTTTGTAATAAGTTCCCAAATTATTATCACTATTTATTATCACTTTGCGTAAATTAATCCTTTTTTCATGAATATGCATTCACAAAGGAAACGGTACATAATTTTTTATGTTCCCAAATTATTATCACCTAATTTCTGAATAACAATAAAATTTCTTGCAATTCTACTTTGATTTTCAAGTTGGCTTAAAGACAGACATACAATAGTCTGGTGGGGAGAGCTACGTGGAGAATGTCACAGCGTAAATAAAGGGCTCCAGAGATGGTAAATAATCAGTTTTCATCTGGGCATCGTGCTTGCTGCTTTGGCCGCTTTTACGTTTTCTTCCATTTCCTTTATGCCCACAAAGTGGGCCATATAGTTCGTGGAAAGAAAGCTTGTTTACCTGAACAAGATAATTTTTTTTTAGGACAATATTGCTGATGCCTTTTGTGGTGGCAATGATCCTAGATTCTACATTTATTGGACTCACTCCCGCTTTGAAAAACTATCAGCTCATTTTAATTTCGCA
>NC_087221.1:28722077-28724577 GCF_015104395.2 Macrobrachium nipponense
CTACACTAAAAATACTATTGTAGGAGCCATCTTGGCCCTTCGCTGACTCTGTAGCGATCTCCCATCTTGGCTAACTTACTTTCTCATTATGTAGGGAAGAAGCTCGCATGCAGGCACGAATTTACACACATTGTTCAAGCCCAAGAAACAGCCTCAAACCAGATTCATAAGGCACCTCTGCATCAAGCACCCATGCATAGAAACACGACGTGGTACTGATCTGCTTAGACAGTGACTTCGACATTGCGCTACCAGAGGAAGGATGCGCCAGCACTTCCAAAGCTTGTTACTTCGGGCCACTGTTTAAGAAGCTAAATTGATGATATCTACATTCTAGTAATGTCACAGCCCATCGCGTCATCTCACTCAGAAAGAAAAGATACAAATCGCATTCACAACGGTGTCTTAAATATATTGTCTTAATTATTCCTTATTGCAGATGCTCGGCCACCAAAAAAAGCTAGCACCTGCCTAGCCATAGCTCATACAAAACAACTTATATGTATAAAAAAAACACATTGGCCGGCTCAAAAAACACCATAATAACTGCATGTCTCTGGCAGTACAATATCTATCATATAAAATAAATTTGAAACACGCTGTAGAAAAACGTCTCCCAGTGGAAGACAACTGACAACTTTCGCAGTCCAAAAGCGCCGTAAAACCTCGTAGACTCGTAGAATCTCTCATGTCGGCAAAGTACATCTCTGCAGAAGTTGAAGGACGTATTGCTGGCGCAGGGGAACGATGTTTATGGTGTTTCAGTATGTCAGTCATGTCATCAGTCAATTAAAGAAGAATCAACCTTAGACATACATCTGTCAAATAATGACCTCAAAATTCTAAGAAATACTAAGTGAACGCTTCCCAGTTAACCCCATTAATATAACCAGTGAACTAATTTCTAACTAAAACTTGTGAAGTAACTTCATAAGATCGCTAAAACATAAATCACTATTATAACCCCGTAAAGAAAATATTAAATTCTCCAATAATATAAAGAAAGACTCGCCAACCCCATACATAAATTAGCACAAACCACCCCAAACTAGCAAAATGAGAAATCACAAAAACTCTACAGACTACTGTCCTCACATTTTAAACTTACCATTACTCACAAGTACAAAAAAGAAAAATGAGCCCCAGAAAAAAAAACGTAATGAAACCAGCCCCAAATTATCACTAAAAATGTTCTCTCAAGCTCTGATATTTCACTAACACACAAAATCAGTAAGAAACCTTTTACTGTTTATATAACTAACCTCCATGAAATATAATGCCGAACGCCCTTCTATCTAACTCACATACCCCAACAAATTATATCTCCTGCCTAAAATAGAAATGCTATTTAAAGCTTAACCCCAATTACGACATCTCTCGTAGGAAAAGAAAAAAAAAAAAAAAATAATAACAACAATAAGTGAACTTTCCCCATTACAAAACGCACATAAGAGAGGAAAAAACATGTATATAATCCAACATTCTCCCCAAAAATGCAGTATGTACCGTTACGGAATTTGCTACTGCAACAATCTCATCGACCAGAAACAACCGGAAACAACCCCCTTACATAGCACATCTCCGTGGAATGCCAAAATCAACCTCTCCGAAAATAGTGCAAATCTCCGAGAAATCAACTCCAAAGGAAAAAATCAGCAACCGGACTCATCACAGCATAATCAGCAAAAATCCACCTGTGAACACTTCATGTGCTTCGAACGGCACTATAGATTGGTCTAGTCAGACTTGCAACCTCAGAAACCATTGTTCTCCAAATATTGTCCAAACATTCTATGCTGACACTATATAACCACATTTCACAAACTTATCTCCAGGATATCACCAAAGGTGAATCTCGGTAATATATAAGTATATATATATATATATATATATATATATATATATATATATATATATATATATATATATATATATATATATATATATATATATGTGTGTGTGTGTGTGTGTGTGTGTGTGTGTGTGTGTGTGTGTGTGTATGTGTGTATGTATTCACAGAAATAGTCGAAAAGTTCCACATTTCGCATTTGATAAATATCTAATTACTGATTTGATACCAATAATCTTATAAAAATATATTTAAAAAACAAAGAAAAATAACTAAAATCCAAGAAACTTTGTACGTAACATAAAAAATAGACAAATTAATGTTTAAATATCAAATCATAACGAATAAAAGAGGTGGCATCTTTTCCATTTTGAGAACAAAGAATTTCGACGGTGGCAGTAAATATGTAAAGACAGAAGTCAGAATACAAATGGAAAGCAAACGCAGTTGAGGCTTTGCACTTCATCTTCTTTAAAACAAAATTGCCAGAGGAAACAAAGCCCTGTTGGATGCAGAAAATTTTCAGTTTTTGAATCTTGATAATATCCATTTAAGATAACATCCATTTAAGATACTATCAATGGATGCGAAACACCTGAATTGTACTCAGCGACTCCAGGGACTGTTCAGTCAAGAATCATGTAATTATTT